>NC_134694.1:1409356-1709356 GCF_050947455.1 Rhinoderma darwinii
ACGTTAAAGCCACGGCGGTCACACGGACTCCTGTATTTCAATAGGGCCGTTCACACATTCGTTGTTTCAACGGAGCGTGTGAAGGGACCGTGAAAAAACAGGACATGTCCTATATTCCTGCGTGTCACACGTCCCTCCATAGACTGGTCAATGAGGGATCCGTGATAACGCGTCCCGCACGGGTGCGCCTCCGACATGAGAAACTGCAGTTTTCCACATACGAGGTTGGCCGCGTTCGCGTGAATGTAGCCGGAGGCTAAACGCACACGTTGCAGAATTTGGTGCAGAAAGTCCGCGGGTCAAATCCACACCTAAAAGTGCGCATTTTTAGGCGTTTTTTAAGTTTTGAAGCGGAAATAGCTGCGTTTTGATGCTTAGAATTTTGGCGAGTTAATTTATTTTTTTCGTTTTTTTAAAATTAGTTAAGATTCATAAGCGGAAACTCAAGATCAGTTGATGTGCTGAGGATTTTAAAAATACGCACCGCAGGTCAATTTACCTACAGAAAAAAAAACGCACCGTGTAGCGGAGATCTCTTGGGATCGCATTTACTTTGCCGGTGCGGCATTACGCTGCGGATTTGCCACACGAAAGTGCATTTGGGATCAGGTTTCCCGAATTGCAACCTTTACAGCAGTGACGCCGGCTCGATCTCCCGGTATTGGACGCATGTCGCGGAGCCGCTGGGAGAGGCAATCAATGCTGAACATTTATATCAAGGAGCGCTAAGGAGTTCATACGAGATGTCCCCGGCCCAGGACCCCAGCACGGCCTAGAAGAACAACTGAAAAAGTTACTAAAAACCAGGCGACCCCTTTATCTGGTACGTGGCCCCCAGTGTGAGTGACGCTCCTGCCCGGCCGCAGGGAGTAATAATATAAAGGTTCATGTCGTGTTAGTCCAGAGAGGAGCAAATTGTTTCCCCGATTCATCAGTCCCCAGAAAACCCCGTGGAGCGGAGCGTCCCCTTAACCCTTCACATCCCCCCGCACCCTCATGAAGCGGGGAGACCGTTTGCTCTTCTCCAGGACGGGGCTGGATCTACTTACAGAAGGGTTTCCTCTGCTTCTTCTGTAGACAGGACTTGACGTATCTCTCCAGCTCCCGCAGGGTCGTGGGTTTCAAGGTTTCAAAATCAATTTCTATCTCATCGGGGTTGGAGTCTCTTAGAGAAGGTTCTCGGGATTGTATAATGTGAACCACACGGCCCAGCTTCTCCCCTGGGAGCCGGTTAATGTCCAGGCTGAGCTGCCGCTTCTCGTCGTAGGTCATGGGCAGCCCCTCCTCCTCCTCTTCGGAGTCGTAGTTCGCAGTTGGAGGTTGTTTTCCCCCTTTTTTCGGCGGTTTGCTGTGGGGAGAAATGGTTGGATTAAGAGGTGGGCGTAGAATGTGGGTAACATCTCCCGGTCCGCCAGTGACAGGCCACGTATAGAAGCTCCGCACCCCAGAACAGCCATGGGGTGAGAACTCTACAATACACCTCCCGCTCACTGTATTGTATATGTAGCTAATAGGAGCCATGTGACTTTAAGGAGGACCGCTCCCCTCTCCGGACACGTCTGTTTTAGTAAATACTTCCCCATGAAACAACAATTCTGGAGCACTTATTCTTAGAAATGTGTTGAGCCGTTCCTCTGTTATTCCTCCTAGAAATGTATGAATAAATTGACAACTGAGCATTAGCGTTCTCCTTGTCAAATGGGCGTGTCCCTAGTCTCCTCTCTCAGCACTGATTGGACATGGTCAGTCCGCATATGGGACACACCCCCAACTGTTAATGCCCAGTGGTCAATTTATTCATATATTTCTAGGAGGAATAACAGAGGACCGGCACAACGTAGAGTTCTAAGAAAAGATGCTACAGAATGGTTATTTCATGGGGAATACAATTATTTACGTCAGGAGAGGGGACCGGTCCTTTAAGAGGAGAAGAGACGTTGCGCTCACCTGTTGGGGGTGGGGGCGGCCGTGCTGGATGTAGTGGTCGCGGTCGTGCTGTTTGCTTTCTTGGTCGGAGCCTTTTTGGGAGGGACCTGCTTCGCTGGCTGCGCTGACTTCATCTTTTTCTCCTCCTCCGTCTTCATCTTGTGCTTTTCTTTCTCCTTCTCTTTCTCTTTGTCCTTTTTCTTCTTCTCTTTCTCCTTCTTCTCTTTCTTCTTCTTTGGTTTATTGACGGGCCCCTGGGATAACGCAGCCAGCTGCTCGTGTACGGCCTTTAGCTGCGGAGACGCATCAGAGGGAGGAGTGAAGACAAACATTCCGGGACCGCAGATTCCTTCTAATTATCTCTGTAATGTAAGGGATGAACACTCGGAGGCCGCGATGCTGCTCTGTGCGGCCCCCCGTCATCAGGGGACAATCCACGCACTGGTCACATATTAGTGAAGGTCTTTGGAAGGTACAGGTGAGCGCCCTCTGTTGGTTGCTTACATGTATCTTCCATGTCAGAGAGAAGAGGAGTGGTGAGCATCGGCATGTAGCTGGAACAGTTGTGGGGCCACTACACTGCTATGGGGGCACTGTATGACTGACACGGTTATGGGGGCATTATATGAATGGCACTGTTATGGGGGAACAGTGACTGGAACGGTTATGCGGTCACTGCACTGGTATGGTGGCACTGTATGACACATCGTTATGGGGGCACTATGTGAATGGCACTGTTTTGGGGGAACAGTGGCTGGAACAGTTATGGGGCACTGTATGACTGATACTGTTATGGGGGAACAGTGACGGAAACGGTTATGTGGGCACTGCACTGTTATGGGGCACTGTATGACATACTGTTATGGGGCACTATGGCTGTCACTGTTATGGGGTACGGTTTTATTGTGGCCTTTGGGAGCAGTACACTCGGACAACATGACCTGCGTAGCAGAAAACGATGGGCACCCCTGCTGTAGCGCTTATCCATTAATGTCGAACAATAGGATTCGTGAGAAGCAAAACATCATTTACCCCCAAATACTAAAGTGGACCAATTCAGCAAGCGACCGGCCATTCAACATACAGCATCAGTGCTTGGTTTGTTACAATGTATCAGTGCATCATCGGCTATGAGCCTAAAGTTCAGGCCGTTTATCCATTTCTAGACTGAACTCAATTGAACTAAATGCTCCATCTGTACAGGTTTTCAGACACTGGATACGAACAATGAATGCTCTCATTCACCGACAGCAAGCAGAGATCTTAAACGGTATGTATAAAGTTTGTATCAGTTTTTTATTATACAATGATTAAGCTTTATTATCAGGAAGCCCCTTTAACTGGAGGGGAACGTTTGCTAATACATGTGGCGCCCCCGCCTGACAACATTATTGTGATTTATTGCTGGAGCCTCAGTGACGGGTGAACCACGCAGCGGCAGAGGAGCGACCAATAGCGTTATCTCACCTGCTCCTGCAGCTCAGCCAGCCGCGTGGCGCGCTCCTCCTCCGAATCTGAACTATCCGACTGGGACGAGCTCTCCTCGCTGGTGTGACTGCTCTCCATGCTCTTACTGACCACCGGGGCCGCTGCTGGGGGAGGTGCGGGAGGCTCTGCCGGCTCATCCGGCATCTTCGCAAATCTCATCTCAAAAACATCCTGTGAAAACAGAGCAGAACGCAGAGACAGACGATGAGGAAGAGCACAAGCGGGGGGCAGAAGGAGCACAGGTCACAAGAAGAAGCTGCGGACATGACGGATGGGGAGGGCTAGCTACAGGGGGCGGACCTTCATTTTAAAAAGAAACAATCAGCAGAGGATGAAGTTCTCCACCCGAGGAGCAACTATTAAAAATGTGTGTCCTGCGGGTGACACCTTCATGTAGATCCCGGCCCCCCAGGAACCAGAGCTGAGAAATACTACAAATAGCAGCTGGAGATCTGGAAGTCTATCCAGACCTGCCCTCCCTCGCCCGCTCCTCCCGGTTTCCAGACCTGCCCTCCTTCGCTCGCTCGCTCATCCCGGTATCCAGACCTGCCCTCCCTCACCCGCTCACTCGCTCCTCCCGGTATCCAGTCCTGCCCTCCCTCGCCCGCTCGCTCCTCCCGGTATCCAGACCTGCCCTCCCTCGCCCGCTCCTCCCGGTATCCAGACCTGCCCTACCTCGCCCGCTCGCTCCTCCCGGTGTCCAGACCTGCCCTACCTCGCCCGCTCGCTCCTCCCGGTATCCAGACCTGCCCTACCTCGCCCGCTCGCTCCTCCCGGTATCCAGACCTGCCCTCCCTCGCCCGCTCTTCCCGGTATCCAGACCTGCCCTCCCTCGCCCGCTCTTCCCGGTATCCAGACCTGCCCTCCCTCGCCCGCTCTCCCCGGTATCCAGACCTGCCCTCCCTCGCCCGCTCTCCCCGGTATCCAGACCTGCCCCGCTCTCCCCGGTATCCAGACCTGCCCTCCCTCGCCCGCTCTTCCCGGTATCCAGGCCTGCCCGCTCGCTCCTCCCGGTATCCAGACCTGCCCTCCCTCGCCTGCCCGCTCGCTCCTCCCGGTATCCAGACCTGCCTTCCCTCGCCTGCCCGCTCGCTCCTCCCGGTATCCAGACCTGCCTTCCCTCGCCCGCTCGCTCCTCCCGGTATCCAGACCTGCCTTCCCTCGCCCGCTCGCTCCTCCCGGTATCCAGACCTGCCCTCCCTCGCCTGCCCGCTCGCTCCTCCCGGTATCCAGACCTGCCCTCCCTCGCCTGCCCGCTCGCTCCTCCCGGTATCCAGACCTGCCCTCCCTCGCCTGCCCGCTCGCTCCTCCCGGTATCCAGACCTGCCCTCCCTCCCTCGCCTGCCCGCTCGGTCCTCCCGGTATCCAGACCTGTCCTCCTTCGCCTGCCCGCTCGCTCCTCCCGGTATCCAGACCTGCCCTCCCTCGCCTGCCCGCTCGCTCCTCCCGGTATCCGGACCTGCCCTCCCTCGCCTGCCCGCTCGCTCCTCCCGGTATCCAGACCTGCCCTCCCTCGCCTGCCCGCTCGCCCCTCCCGGTATCCAGACCTGCCCTCCCTCGCCTGCCCGCTCGCCCCTCCCGGTATCCAGACCTGCCCTCCCTCGCCTGCCCGCTCGCCCCTCCCGGTATCCAGACCTGCCCTCCCTCGCCTGCCCGCTCGCCCCTCCCGGTATCCAGACCTGCCCTCCCTCGCCAGCTCGCTCCTCCCGGTATCCAGACCTGCCCTGCCCCTCCCGGTATCCAGACCTGCCCTCCCTCGCCCGCCCGCTTCTCCCGGTATCCAGACCTGCCCTCCCTCGCTCCTCCCGGTATCCAGAGCTGCCCTCCCTCGCTCCTCCCGGTATCCAGACCTGCCCTCCCTCGCTCCTCCCGGTATCCAGACCTGCCCTCCCTCGCCCGCTCCTCCCGGTATCGAGATCTGCCCCTCCCTCGCCCGCTCCTCCCGGTATCCAGACCTGCCCTCCCTCGCCCCTCCCGGAATCCAGACCTGCCCCTCCCTCGCCCGCTCGCTCCTCCCGGAATCCAGACCTGCCCCTCCCTCGCCCGTTCCTCCCGGTATCCAGACCTGCCCCTCCCTCGCCCGCTCCTCCCGGTATCCAGACCTGACCCTCCCTCGCCCGCTCCTCCCGGTATCCAGACCTGACCCTCCCTCGCCCGCTCCTCCCGGTATCCAGACCTGCCCCTCCCTCGCCCGCTCCTCCCGGTATCGACCTGCCCCTCCCTCGCCCGCTCCTCCCGGTATCCAGACCTGCCCCTCCCTCGCCCGCTCCTCCCGGTATCCAGACCTGCCCCTCCCTCGCCCGCTCCTCCCGGTATCCAGACCTGCCCCTCCCTCGCCCGCTCCTCCCGGTATCCAGACCTGCCCCTCCCTCGCCCGCTCCTCCCGGTATCCAGACCTGCCCCTCCCTCGCCTGCTCGCTCGCTCCTCCCGGTATCCAGACCTGCCCCTCCCTCGCCCGCTCCTCCCGGTATCCAGACCTGCCCTCCCTCGCCCGCTCGCTCCTCCCGGAATCCAGACCTGCCCCTCACTCACTCGCTCGCTCCTCCCGGTATCCAGACCTGCCCCTCCCTCCTCCCGGTATCCAGACCTGCCCTCCCTCGCCCGCTCCTCCCGGTATCCAGACCTGCCCTCCCTCGCCCGCTCCTCCCGGTATCCAGACCTGCCCTCCCTCGCCCGCTCCTCCCGGTATCCAGACCTGCCCTCCCTCGCCCGCTCCTCCCGGTATCCAGACCTGCCCTCCCTCGCTCGCTCCTCCCGGTATCCAGACCTGCCCTCCCTCGCCCGCTCGCTCCTCCCGGTATCCAGACCTGCCCTCCCTCGCCTGCCCGCTCGCTCCTCCCGGTATCCAGACCTGCCCTCCCTCGCCTGCCCGCTCGCCCCTCCCGGTATCCAGACCTGCCCTCCCTCGCCTGCCCGCTCGCCCCTCCCGGTATCCAGACCTGCCCTCCCTCGCCTGCCCGCTCGCCCCTCCCGGTATCCAGACCTGCCCTCCCTCGCCTGCCCGCTCGCCCCTCCCGGTATCCAGACCTGCCCTCCCTCGCCAGCTCGCTCCTCCCGGTATCCAGACCTGCCCTGCCTCGCCCCTCCCGGTATCCAGACCTGCCCTCCCTCGCCCGCCCGCTTCTCCCGGTATCCAGACCTGCCCTCCCTCGCTCCTCCCGGTATCCAGACCTGCCCTCCCTCGCTCCTCCCGGTATCCAGACCTGCCCTCCCTCGCTCCTCCCGGTATCCAGACCTGCCCTCCCTCGCCCGCTCCTCCCGGTATCGAGACCTGCCCTCCCTCGCCCGCTCCTCCCGGTATCGAGACCTGCCCCTCCCTCGCCCGCTCCTCCCGGTATCCAGACCTGCCCCTCCCTCGCCCGCTCCTCCCGGTATCCAGACCTTCCCCTTCCCTCGCCCGCTCCTCCCGGTATCCAAACCTGCCCCTCCCTCGCCCTCTCCACCCGGTATCCAGACCTGCCCCTCCCTCGCCCTCTCCTCCCGGTATCCAGACCTGCCCCTCCCTCGCCCGCCCGCTCCTCCCGGTATCCAGACCTGCCCCTCCCTCGCCCGCTCCTCCCGGTATCCAGACCTGCCCCTCCCTCGCCCGCTCCTCCCGGTATCCAGACCTGCCCTCCCTCGCCCCCCGCTCCTCCCGGAATCCAGACCTGCCCCTCCCTCGCCCGCTCCTCCCGGTATCCAGACCTGACCCTCCCTCGCCCGCTCCTCCCGGTATCCAGACCTGACCCTCCCTCGCCCGCTCCTCCCGGTATCCAGACCTGCCCCTCCCTCGCCCGCTCCTCCCGGTATCCAGACCTGCCCCTCCCTCGCCCGCTCCTCCCGGTATCCAGACCTGCCCCTCCCTCGCCCGCTCCTCCCGGTATCCAGACCTGCCCCTCCCTCGCCCGCTCCTCCCGGTATCCAGACCTGCCCCTCCCTCGCCCTCTCCTCCCGGTATCCAGACCTGCCCCTCCCTCGCCTGCTCGCTCGCTCCTCCCGATATCCAGACCTGCCCCTCCCTCGCCCGCTCCTCCCGGTATCCAGACCTGCCCTCCCTCGCCCCCTCGCTCCTCCCGGAATCCAGACCTGCCCCTCACTCGCTCGCTCCTCCCGGTATCCAGACCTGCCCCTCCCTCCTCCCGGTATCCAGACCTGCCCTCCCTCGCCCGTTCCTCCCGGTATCCAGACCTGCCCCTCCCTCGCCCGCTCCTCCCGGTATCCAGACCTGCCCTCCCTCGCCCGCTCCTCCCGGTATCCAGACCTGCCCTCCCTCGCCCGCTCCTCCCGGTATCCAGACCTGCCCTCCCTCGCCCGCTCCTCCCGGTATCCAGACCTGCCCTACCTCGCCCGCTCGCTCGCTCCTCCCGGTATCCAGACCTGCCCTACCTCGCCCGTTCCTCCCGGTATCCAGACCTGCCCTCCCTCGCTCCTCCAGGTATCCAGACCTGCCCTCCCTCGCCCGCTCGCTCCTCCCGGTATCCAGACCTGCCCTCCCTCGCCCGCTCCTCCCGGTATCCAGACCTGCCCTACCTCGCCCGCTCGCTCGCTCCTCCCGGTATCCAGACCTGCCCTACCTCGCCCGCTCGCTCCTCCCGGTATCCAGACCTGCCCTACCTCGCCCGCTCGCTCCTCCCAATATCCAGACCTGCCCTACCTCGCCCGCTCGCTCCTCTAGGTATCCAGACCTGCCCTCCCTCGCTCGCTCCTCCAGGTATCCAGACCTGCCCTCCCTCGCTCGCTCCTCCCGGTATCCAGACCTGCCCCTCCCTCCTCCCGGTATCCAGACCTGCCCTCCCTCGCCCGTTCCTCCCGGTATCCAGACCTGCCCTCCCTCGCTCGCTCCTCCAGGTATCCAGACCTGCCCTCCCTCGCCCGCTCGCTCCTCCCGGTATCCAGACCTGCCCTCCCTCGCCCGCTCCTCCCGGTATCCAGACCTGCCCTACCTCGCCCGCTCCTCCCGGTATCCAGACCTGCCCTACCTCGCCCGCTCGCGCCTCCCGGTATCCAGACCTGCCCTACCTCGCCCGCTCGCTCCTCTAGGTATCCAGACCTGCCCTCCCTCGCCCGCTCCTCCCGGTATCCAGACCTGCCCTCCCTCGCCCGCTCCTCCCGGTATCCAGACCTGCCCTACCTCGCCCGCTCGCTCGCTCCTCCCGGTATCCAGACCTGCCCTACCTCGCCCGCTCGCTCCTCCCGGTATCCAGACCTGCCCTACCTCGCCCGCTCGCTCCTCCCAATATCCAGACCTGCCCTACCTCGCCCGCTCGCTCCTCTAGGTATCCAGACCTGCCCTCCCTCGCTCGCTCCTCCAGGTATCCAGACCTGCCCTCCCTCGCTCGCTCCTCCCGGTATCCAGACCTGCCCCTCCCTCCTCCCGGTATCCAGACCTGCCCTCCCTCGCCCGTTCCTCCCGGTATCCAGACCTGCCCTCCCTCGCTCGCTCCTCCAGGTATCCAGACCTGCCCTCCCTCGCCCGCTCGCTCCTCCCGGTATCCAGACCTGCCCTCCCTCGCCCGCTCCTCCCGGTATCCAGACCTGCCCTACCTCGCCCGCTCCTCCCGGTATCCAGACCTGCCCTACCTCGCCCGCTCGCTCCTCCCGGTATCCAGACCTGCCCTACCTCGCCCGCTCGCTCCTCTAGGTATCCAGACCTGCCCTCCCTCGCTCGCTCCTCCAGGTATCCAGACCTGCCCTCCCTCGCTCGCTCCTCCTGGTATCCAGACCTGCCCTCCTTGCAGCAATGTAAAGACCACACTTGTTCAGTTAAATTAAGTCGGGGGAGGGGCACATCTCAGTCTGTTACAATCAGGCGATTCCAGGCGGACATTTACCTGCAGTTTTCTGGCCATGGCGACCACCTCGTGATCGGGAGGATTGTACTTGTAACAGTTTGAGAACATTAACCGTATATCGGCTGCAAAAGCCTGCGCGTCTGGGTAATCACGACCGTCCATTTTCTTCTGCAATGAGACAAAGTGCAACATCAAAGGAGGCAAAGGTAACAAATGACGGCGACGAGAGAATGATGTAGCAGAGCTGAACTTGTAGAGGAAACCGAGAACTGAACGCTCCTCATGAGGCCTTCTCAAAAACCGAGGAGCTGGGGGAGGGGGTCTTAGCTTCCCACAAGGCGTTCTGCAACTTTCTAATACACCATGTCAATTGCTCACCCTTCTCAAGATCTCTGCTAGCTGTTCGTGAATAGAAACGGTCTGAAAACCCAGCCTGTACTTGTTCTGCTCACTCAGCAGAGGGTTTGTTACAATGTATCAGTGGAGGTGAGAGATGGGGGTGATGCAGTGTTCTAACTCTGAGGATTTCCCAAACCGGATACAATTTTAGCAAAGCAGCGAGGTTAGAGAAACATTAGGTGAGGACTGTTACAGCCTCAGGATGTTGACACGAAGGTTTCAATTCACTGACAGCAAGCAGTGATCTGTGAGGAATTAAGTCAAGTGAATTAGAAAGCTGCTGAACGTTTTCTTTTACAAGAATTCAACTTTTCGTATGGAAAACTTGATTAATGTGAATAAACCTTTACAAAGGAGTCCACCTAAGTTTCTTTTACAGAAGGCGCCGGCCCTTTAATAAAACCAATATGAAATGAACAGGACTGTCTCGGACGGTGACGTCCGGTGAAGACGAACCTTAACAGTACTGAGGTCCATGGGATGCTTGATGATGTCGTGGTAGTCGTGCAGCTCCAGCGCCTCCGCGTCCACCGGTTTGTAGAAGGGCCAGGCGTAGGCGGCGTGCTTCTTAGAGAGCATTTCTTTCAGGATACTGTCGCAGTATTTCATATTCTCGTTCAGTTTGCCCTTCTTGCCGGCATGCTGCGGGATCTCCCCGTCCTCCAGATCCTTCTTTGGTGCTTTGATGGGCCGCCCGGTGCTCTCTCGTCTGTTTGCCACTTTCCCTTGCTTAGGTTCGGAGATGGGTACAGGCGACTCGCTGCGGCTGGCAGTGATGGCGGATGTGGTGGGGGTGGTGGTGTCCGCTTTTCGTTTTACACCTTTTTTCTAATGAACGAAGAAGACAGACAATAACTCTGTAGGGACCGCTAAGAAGTTTATTATCTATTCACTGACTGACGACAGAGCGCAGGTGGAGTTCAGACTACCACAGACTAATAAACAATGTAGCAGAGCTGGAGTCACATAGCTGAGCCCTAGTCAAGCAGAGCTAAACAGCAGGTAAGCATCAGCCATTGGGTAGTCGATTCAATAATGAGTTTTCCAGACTAGAATTGGAATTCTTATTTACAGCGTACAAGACCATTCGGGTGAAACTTCAGGACGAGCGGTCGTGTGTGGACATGAGGAAGACCACCATTTCCGGTCGTTATGTGACTCGTATCCTGCATTCACCACCAGTCTCCTCTGCAGGATATATCTAGAATTGTCAGTTTTCCCTGAGCTCTGCTCCTGTAGGGGGGAGGAGGACTGACTGCTATAATCTCTCCCATACACAGCACAGAGAAGAGATCCTGCTCCCCTATCTCTCACACCCTCAGAAGCCGCAGCAGTATAGAGGACATCATACAGCAGCAACGAGCAGTGTAGCTGGAAAGCCAGCAGAAGCGTCGTCAGCCTCAGCTCCCACCTCCGCTCTCCATAGACTTCTATGGGCAGCATGTAACCTGCTCCCTCACTGAGGCTGATAATCCGTCTCCAACTCTGATTACTCAAGACAGATTTATGCAGTGAATCGAGAGAGATCGATCAGCGCAGGAGATGGGGGGGGGGGGGGATCTGGTTAGGGAAGAATGGGGCATTTTACTGTAGTTACATATATTACAAAGTCGCTTATGTTCACTTATAATATTGATTTATAGGGGGAGAAAAGGTATCCATAAGTCATAGCCGGGTAGGGGAAGTATGGAACGGGCTCACGGAGTGAAGCCGCTCCATACAATGCGGGTGTCGGTTGTATGTTACAGCCGACACTTCACAGTAACGAGCGGGATCGCGCTCGAGCCCGCTAGTTTAACCCGTTAAATGCCGCCGTCAATAGCGACTGCGGCATTTAAATAGTTAGAAAGAGGGGGTCACCCCCTCTGACAGCTCATCGCGCTGGTGATCGATACGTGACGCAGCGCCCCCCCCTCTATCACGTCTACAGGTCACCATCTATGGAAAACAACAAACATTTTCCATTACCTTAATGACGGGGGCGGCTGGAGGAACAACTGGTGCGACTGGGACTGGTGCGGCTGGAGGCGGCGGAGGAACAGCGGTGGCAACAGGTACCGTTACATTAGCGGTTATAGTTGGCACGAGAGTGGCAGAGATGACCGGCGTCTGGGATACCAGAGGAGCGATGTTGGTGAGCTGGACTGTAGGGCTGACCGTGGAGATGGTGGAGGCTGAAAGGAGACAATATGGGTTCAATTTAATCTGCAGCGAAAACTGTGGACACAATAATCGTGGTCATAGCGCCAGCATCTAATATGAAAGCGCCTCCTGTAGTCAGACATCACCTGCCCTGGAGGAAGTCTCCCCAATACTGTGAACCCACACAAGAGCATCAGATAAACCGGCGGACGCCTCGGGTCAGAGAACATATGGAAAGGGATTATTCTACTCCCCAGTTACATCCCTCCTCCCTCTCACCTATGATCTGCTTGTGTGTCAGTCTTCACTGCAGTAATGGTATTCTATTCATGAATTAGGAGGTTGAGGCTGAACAGAGCTAGAGAGATAGAGCATGGAATCGTGGGAGAACATTAAGTGACCATAGATTAAGCCTAATGTATCAAAAAAAGTCTCACACAAAAAGTTTCCTTGTTACCCATAGAAACCAGTCCGTACTAAAGTCCCAACCTCCGTGCAGTTTAAAGAGGCCTTGTCTCCACATTATAAGTGCCCCGTCTCCTACATAATGTGATCGGCGCTTTAATGTAAATAACAGTGTTTTTATTTAGAAAAACGATCATTTTTGTTGAGTTATGAGCAATTTTAGATTTATGCTAATGAGTTTCTTAATGGACAACTGGGCGTGTTCTTACTTTTTGACCAAGTGGGCGTTGTGGAGGGAAGTGTATGACACCGACCAATCAGTGACCAATCAGCGTCATACACTTCTCTCCATTCATTTACGCAGCACATAGTGAACTAGCTAGATCACTATGTGCAGCCACATAAACACACAGTAACGTTACTCAAGTGTCCTGACAATGAATATACATTACCTCCAGCCAGGACGTGATGTCTATTCACAAACCAGACACTTCGGTAACGTTTGTGTGAGATTTACAGAACAGGAAGCGTAATCTCGCGAGATTACGCTGTAAAATGTCATTTAAAACGAGATTACGCTTGCCTTGCTGTAAATCTCAAATAAACGTTACTGAAGTGTCTGGATTCTGAATACACATGACGTCCTGGCTGGAGGTAATGTATATTCACTGTCAGGACACTTCAGTAACGTTAGCGTTTGTGTATGTGGCTGCACATAGTGATCTAGCTAGATCACTATGTGCTGAGTACATGAATGGAGAGAAGTTTCTGATGCTGATTGGTCAACGAGTGGTCACTGATTGGTCAGCGTCATTCACTTCTCTCCAGAACGCCCACTTGGTCATATAGTAAAACACGACCAGTTGTCCATTGAGAAACTCATTAGCATAAAAGCTAAAATAGATCATAACTCCGTCAAAAATGATCATTATTCTAAATAAAAAAACACGGCTGTAATCTACATTACAGCGCCGATCACATCATGTACAATATAGGCCACTTATAATGTGGTGACAGAGCCTCTTTATTACTAGGACCACTGTTATCTACATTACAGCGCCGATCACATCATGTACAATATAGGCCACTTATAATGTGGTGACAGAGCCTCTTTATTACTAGGACCACTGTTCTCTACATTACAGCGCCGATCACATCATGTACAATACAGACCACTTATAATGTGGTGACAGCCTCTTTATTACTAGGACCACTGTTATCTACATTACAGCGCCGATCACATCATGTACAATATAGGCCACTTATAATGTGGTGACAGAGCCTCTTTATTACTAGGACCACTGTTATCTACATTACAGCGCCGATCACATCATGTACAATATAGGACACTTATAATGTGGTGACAGCCTCTTTATTACTAGGACCACTGTTCTCTACATTACAGAGCCGATCACATCATGTACAATACAGGCCACTTATAATGTGGTGACAGCCTCTTTATTACTAGGACCACTGTTATCTACATTACAGCGCCGATCACATCATGTACAAATATAGTCCACTTATAATGTGGTGACAGAGCCTCTTTATTACTAGGACCACTGTTATCTACATTACAGCGCCGATCACATTATGGAGGAGACAGGGCACTTATAATGTGG
The DNA here is from genome assembly GCF_050947455.1 of Rhinoderma darwinii. Lineage (NCBI taxonomy): Eukaryota > Metazoa > Chordata > Amphibia > Anura > Rhinodermatidae > Rhinoderma > Rhinoderma darwinii. Next base: position 1,423,111 of record NC_134694.1, read on the forward strand.
TGACAGCCTCTTTATTACTAGGACCACTGTTATCTACATTACCGCGCCGATCACATTATGTACAAGATAGGGCACTTATAATGTGGTGACAGCCTCTTTATTACTAGGACCACTGTTATCTACATTACAGAGCCGATCACATCATGTACAAGAGACTCTTTAAATAAACGGATGAACTCTGGTTGCTAAGGGAAATGAGCGTTACGAATCAACCTTGCGTTACATTATTATGCAATTCTGATCAACTCCGCTCAATCTGCGCCTGTGATCTATAGAGACTATGTCCCTGCTCACACTACACCCAGACTGAACCGCCACTAAAACGCGAGTCCACAGAACAGACCTTTATATCGATCCCGACGCCTTTCCATGGGTGGATCACCTCTTCTTCCGGAGCTGCGCTCCACTACGGCAGGCTTAGATGGGTTGCGCTCCACTACGGTAGGCTTAGACGTGGTGCGCTCCACTACGGTAGGCTTAGATGTGGTGCGCTCCACTACGGTAGGCTTAGACGTGGTGCGCTCCACTACGGTAGGCTTAGACGTGGTGCGCTCCACTACGACAGGCTTAGGCGCGGTGCGCTCCACCACGACAGGCTTAGGCGGGGTGCGCTCCACCACGACAGGCTTAGGCGGGGTGCGCTCCACCACGACAGGCTTAGGTGGGGTGCGCTCCACCACGGTTGCTTTAGGAGGGCTGCGCTCCACTACGGTTGCTTTAGGAGGGCTGCGCTCCACTACGACCGCTTTGGGAGATGGAGCAGCTTTTTCGACAGGAGGATCTTGTTCTGTGATGACTGGAAAAAGAGGGATCTGGTTAGGAAGACATCATAACAACCGGTTTATGGATAGGGGGAGGGGTGCATGCAGAAATTAAATAGTCATATGAGATACCAAGTCCCATAAACACACGCTGAGTGACAGGAGGAGGAGATCCGGCTTCCATTCACTGGGTTTATTAAAGGGCTCGTCCAGTCCAATGTAAATAAAACGTAATTATTCAATAACGAAAAGTTCTGAAACTTCTTCATTTACTTTGGGTTTCACTTTCTTTGCTCTTGGTTTACATACAGGGTGTCCATACAACGAACACATGAAAAACGGACACCCTATATCTAAACACAGGCGGTGACCCCCACGATCTACCCTCAGGGTCCGCACCACTCCAGGTATAACCCGACCAGTAAATGTCATGTCCTTGAGAACCCCCTTAGAGGACCAGTCACCTCTCCTGACATGGAGTAATACTTTACTCATAACTCTGCAATGAGCCGTTCCTCTGTTATTCCTCCTAGAAATGTATAAATAAATTAGCAACTGGGTGTTACCAGTCGGGGGCGTGTCCCTACAGTCTCCTCTGTCAGCACTGATTGGACAGTGTCAGTCGGTGTAGGGACACACCCCCAACTGGTAACACCCAGTTGCCAATTTCTAAATAGAATTCTAGGTGGAATAAGAGAGGAATGGCATAATTGTTATTTTATTGGGATATACACATTTATCCGCTAAACCAGACACGTCAGGAGAGGGGACCGCTCTTCTTTAAGACTGGGACCCCTCTGGTCGAGCGAGTTATAAGCGCCGCAATATAGTTCAGCTTAAGAGAACAGTTCTAATGATTATTCACGCTGCAGGACTAGAGAAACCAACCGAGATCTACGGATGAAGAGGAACACAAGACGACAGGCCTGGGGACATTGAAATATTCGATTATCTGATCCTTCCAAATAATAAAACAGGACAGGATTTCGAGGGGCGGAGGCCAGACCTGTCTGCACGCGGCAGGAGATCACACTTGCTCCTCAGCAGACCGGAGCCCATTCTTGGACATTGACAGGGATAAGTACCTGGCGTCTGCCCAGCCGGAGGGGTCGGCTTCTTTCCTTTGCCTTTCGGGACAGGGGGCAATAGTTCCACCTCTTCCTGGGGCATCTGTGCGACTTTCTGAAGAAAAATCTTCTCCAAGGCTTGAGCCATTAAGACGATGTCATCTGTGGACTAAGAGCAGCACCCATTAACTGCTGGACAAGACGCCACCGTGACAGGCAGCCGTCACAGACCACGCAGCAGACCGCAGCACAACTCATACAATCATTAAAGGGTAAAGCGGCATAAATGTGCGCGGTGGGCTCCAACCTCGACGAACCCCACTGATTGTGACATCCGGGGTGCCCGGTCCAAGCAGAGAGATGGCGATACTTGTGTGGTCACGTGGGACATAGAGAACCAGATCCTCCATAGGTCACTGAGCGGACAGACGAGGCGCTGGTTATGTCTGAACCCTGGCCGGACCCCCACGACCCGGACCGAGCGCTCATCCCACGACCCGGACCAAGCGCTCGACCCGGACCGAGCGCTCACCCCACGCCCAGCGCTCACCCCACGCCCCGAGCGCTCACCCCACGCCCCGGACCAAGCGCTCACCCCGGACCGAGCGCTCACCCCACGCCCAGCGCTCTCCCCACGCCCCGGACCGAGTGCTAACCCCACGCCCAGCGCTCACCCCACGCCCCGGACCGAGCGCTCACCCCACGCCCAGCGCTCACCCCACTCCCCGGACCGAGCGCTCACCCCACGCCCAGCGCTCACCCCACGCCCCGGACCGAGCGCTCACCCCACGCCCCGGACCGAGCGCTTACCTTGTTGTAGATGTAACAGTTGGTAAACATGGTGTTGAAGTCTTGCATGCATTCGTTCGCACTCCAATAGTAATTATGCTCGAGTCGCTTCTTAATTGTCCCCATGTCCATCGGATTCTTAATTATCTTGTGATAGTCCTGGAAGGGAAAAACGTGACAATGTGATTACAGCAGGAGGATGGGAGTTGGAGTACAATTTTTGCAACAAGGGGACTATTGGGGAAAGATGAAAAACAAACAAACACCAGGGTAAAAAATAATCTCTTTATTGTCACACGTTCACATGGCGGCATAGAACACAGTCACGGGAGGACAATATGGTTATTGCTACTTGTCAGTGAATGGATATCGTTTACATCCATAGGGTAAAATTACAGACCTAAAATTTATCACAGCTGAGGGGTTTGCTACAGTTGCATCCAGTCGAGACCATGATCTGAGCTGAACACAGCAGCCGCCGCCATCTTTCTCTGGTCTCTTAGGCTTCTTGCAATGTGCAAGTTTACGTAAAATACAACAATCTGGAGTCCAGGTCCTTGAGCTTACAAATGTTGCCTAAAGGGGACGCTACGGTAGCAAACCTAATCAGCGGTGCGAGCAGGACTAGGTCAGGATGTAAATAATGAGTGTTTTCAGTCACTGACAGCAAGCAGAGATCTTGAAAAAGTCACGCAACGTTCACAAAGTCCATGGAGAGGTTGCAGAAGGTCTCATCACACAATGATTAATCCGGGAGACTTACTGGCAGGCTGAGCTTGATGCAGTCGACGGGCAGGTAGAAGGGCCAGGCGAACTGATGCTTCCACAGCGTCTTCACCACCACGTTCTGCATGTACTGCAGCTGGTTGGTTTTGCGGCCTGGTTTGTTGGGGTTTGTGACTTCCGGAGGGGGCGGGTTCGCGGGCCCTTGCGGGGCCTGAGCCGCAGTGGTCACTGCAGACATTTTGCTGGTCTCTGGGTCACTTCCTGTCACGGTAACGCTGCAAAGCAATCTCTTCCTTTATGGCCCCCGACAGGGAAGGACATCCCATCTCAGGGGTCCAACCATAAAACCTGAACAGCGAGAAGAAAGACGTCAGTACATAAAACACCCACCGCAATCCGAGTCACAGACCCCTCCCCACTTATTACAAGTTATAATCAAGATTCTTCATGCCTTATACTCCAGTTACACCCAGAGCTGCAACACATCTTTACGGACTACTGCTTACAAACACCCAATATACAGACCCCTCACTAACAACCAAGGCTCTGTTCACACCTCAATATGGCAACACGTTGGGCGCATTCACCAGGAAAGATTGCGGCGCATACGGTGAAGGCAGCCACAGGCCCTCATTCACCTGACAGAGGGCAAATGTGTGACCCGTCAGCCTCCGTCATGCTGCGGAGTACCTCTTTATTTTACTAATAGGACAGTGTAGCAGATGGCGGTTTCCTTTACGTTAGGCACACTACAGAAAACCGAACACCACGCAGTATCTGGCCTCCAAACTAAAACAATTACCTAGGCGCCTTCTCCTAACCAGATAAACGTAGATTTTTAGTCGCCAAGTCTATAATATAAAAGAATGACTGAGAAATGGGCCTAGTCTGTCAGAACAGGAAAGCCGGCCATGTTGCCCATAGCAACCAATCAGAGCACAGCTTTCATTTAATAAACTGCTATGGAAAAATGAATCTTGCGCTGTGATTGGTTGGTTGCTATGGGTGACAAGGACAAAGACAGCTGAGGATGAACAAAAGCCTCTGACCCCGCCGGTTCTCTCTGATTGGTCCATCCGTGTGCTGAGAATGCTGCAGAGCGCTATAGACAGCTGAACGGACCAATGAGAGAGAAGCGGCAGTGGTGGGACATTATATATATATGATGGTGTTAATGTGGGTCAATAGACCCGTGATTGGGCTCTGACCTGCGGCCGTAGCACAATTGCTAAGATGCGCCCACATTACCGCCGACCTGAATGAGGCTCCTTGAATGTAGAGCTTCGTTTAAAAAAAGCCTTTACGGAATAAGGGGAAACTAACAACATATCAGCGAGCGCGGTCATGTGACCCCAGCTTATCTGACCACTACTCCTTGCAGCTCCTCACTTTCTGGCTCTCCTCTACACTTATTTTTTATTTTTTGGGGGGGGGGGGGTTCACAGCCGCTCCAGGCCTGTCCCTTCTGACTGCAGCCGGGGATTAACCCCACAGGATTCATTCACACCAGGGATAAAACGACGCTCACTTACGCTCTTCTGGGGCGGTCAGGAGGCAGCCATCTTGGATCAGGAGATCATTCTTAACAGGACCTAGATCTCAGCATTCAGATTCCTCGCCAGCTGTGGTTTTGCTTCTTCAGAAACACCAATATATTCCTGAAGACTGAAGCACAAAATCAGGAAGAGTCAAGTAACCAACCGGATCCATAAACAGCAACGACCGGTGAGGAAGCGACCCCACGAGGACATGTACAGCAGGGGAGGGGAGATCCACAAAGGAGGACGCCAGAACCCTCTACAATATATATTACATGCAGAGCCCGCACAACATAAGAACACTCCTCTCCTGACATACTCTGTGCTGCTGAGGACCCTGCTCCTTCCTCTAGTTATATATATATATATATATTAGTCTGTGAACCTTCACAACATCCGCACACTCCTCTCCTTACATACTCTGTGCTGCTGAGGACCCTGCTCCTGTATGTATGTATATGTGTATATATATATATATATATATATATATATATATATATATATATCCTCCCACAAGATCCGCACACTCCTCTCCTGACATACTCTGTGCTGCTGAGGACCCTGTTCCTTCCTCTAGTTATATATAGATTAGTGTGTGACCTCCCACAAGATCCGCATACTCCTCTCCTGACATACTCTGTGCTGCTGGGGGACCCCGATGTGCAACTCTGACCACTCCTGAAATCAGGGACACACGTTGCCGGTGATCGGATTAGAAATAGCAGCAGAATTTGTTACTTTTCACTTTACGTATTTTTGGTTTTGCGTTGGCGCCGCAAATCCACAACAACAAAAGCCTGAAGCTCGGCCGTGTTTCCGGACATGTCACGACAATCCAACACTTTCTGCGTCCAACTAGGAACACAAGGCGGCAAAGCGAAGTATCGGCATATTGTCACCCGCCGCGCGCCCCGCCAAACATCAGTCAGAGGACAGAAGGAGCGCAGGGATAGCAGAACTCAGTGCCGCACTGAGAGCAGGAGGGTGACCGGACAAATATACCGACCACCCATCCGGGAGACAAGACATCACTACAGCAGTATAGGGGACAGGGATGATGGGAGTGATACGTGGTGTGCACAGCGCTATGGAATATGTTGCTGCTATACAAGCCATAGGAGACCATTAAAAAAACAGGTTTCTTCACACGCGTGGCCAAAGTTATCAGAAGGCGGAAAGACCACGGACCCCTAAAGCAGCCATGTTGGGGTCACACAGACGGGAACTAAGATACAACCACAGGACGTGCCGCCATAACACGGGATTATCAGATCTGCGGGCAGTGCCTAGGTCGGCACAGGGGTCAGTGATCGGCCCGACATCCCTACTCCCAGCAACCATGCCACAGCCTTCTGAAATAAGACCCCTACACATAGTACGACCTCCCGGAGCCGCACAGCCACGTAGATGGCGACCCCAGCAGCCCCCAGACCTCACAGACTTAATACGTTTCTGTCAAGTTGCCGTCGGGGTGTTCGTGGTTTTACCGGAAACCATAAGCGCAGATGCTGCACTATGGTATGCAATATCACCGGCCAGATCTGCGACAAAACGTGAACGAGGCCTAAAATATTAACCCTTTAACAAATACAAATGAAAAATGGACAATTCATACGAAGGCCGAATTAGGGAAAAATAAATAAAATATCCGTAAGTGTGACGGAGACCTAAGACCATAGCCCGTCCCCTGGTGCAGACAAACCGCCGCCACACGGACCACTCCTCCGATCAGTTTCTATTACACACGCAGAACCTAAGGTCCCTGATGGACAGGCGGCACTTAGCCGCTTCTCTCCGATAGTCACATCATGGCCGAGAAAATAAGACCCCAGGGCCCACAGCAGGGGGTCCTCATCACACCAGCCTGGTGTCTATGTGATAAGGAGCAGCAGTGACACCCAGTGTTATCATAGTCCCTGTACAAATACCCGCGCCGCATCCTGGGCCAGATCTAGACATTCTTCTCTATCTTTACACCTGTAAGGGTCTGTTCACACCGACATAAACGCCCCGAAAATCGGCTGAAAATACGGGGGCTGAGCGCTTCCAAACATCTACCCATTGATTTAGATGGAAAAAAACGCGTTCCGTTCCCACGGGGTGTTTTTTACTCAGCCGTTTTTTTAAAAAAGCACGTAAAAAAACGCCCCTTAAAAAAAGAAGCGCACATCACTTGTCAAGCCGTGTTTGGAGCCGTTTTTCATTGCGTTAATAGAAAGACAGCTGTAAAAACGGACGTAAAAAACGCGTGATGCTTAAAAAACGGCTGAAAATCAGAGGCCTTCCCTTGGAAACCGCTGCGCATTTTACAGCTACTCGCACTTCTAACATAGTGATGGGGAACCTACAGGTGTAAGGACAGGATTACGGTCCCTCAGGAGAAGCAGAAACGAGGAGCGCGGACCACACAACCATCAAAGTCACAAGTCACACCGAAAGCAGATCCATAACCCTACTGCAGAGATATAATGTCACAAGTACCAGCACAAGCTGAGGAGGCACCGGGTTATACACTACACCCCGGGACGACCTATAGCTGCTATTCCACATACGCGCTACGCCTCGCAGTGAAGATTTGGCGCTGGTGTTTGATGCGTTTTATAAGCCGGATAAGGATAAAATTCAAACAGGAGAAAATCCGAAATCATTTGTAATTTTCTTCAATGCTGGAAGCGGCGTGAGCGTTTACTGGCAGAGGACACGGAGGAAACGTCGCATAGTGCACAGCTCTCTGGATCCAGCCTGCAGTGTAAAGAATGGAAGTCATCACTCTGGTTGTCATGGCTACATCCAGTGTTGTAGAACTTTGTCTTACATTTATGAAGCAATACAACTACCCCCAGCATATCCCCACCTGACCAGATGTAGCCACGGCAACCAGAATCACAACAGCCATTTCTGTCGCTGAGTTAAAACATGGCGGACCTGAATACCGCAACCAACGCCAATGTGTGAAGTGTCCAAAAAACCGTAACATGCAGATTTTATGTCTGGTTCCAGGGTGTTATACGCTACAGGGTCCTATGATGCTGACGAAGCGCGGGAAGTCCAGGCGCGGCGCCCAAAAAAAGCGCCAGTCTGAACACAGCCTGAGGCTACGATATAGACAAACCCCAAAGAAGACCAAACCGCCAGCGCACCCCGACAACGGCTACCCGCGAGTCATTATGGCCGCGCTCCGCCGGTCCGGCCCTTAGCGCCCCGTAGAGCATTACAGGATCCCGGCTCCGGCATTTTATGGGGAGATACAGATTTTCTGACAGATCTCCAGGTTACGTGGAAATACAGCGATTCTGCGGTTTCAGCGAGCACCGGGGGAGGGGCAGAGGAGACGACATCCTCTAATTACAGACAAAAACAAAAGCATCAGGTTATTCCCCAAAAGACGGATAATATTTTATCCACAAACCCCGGAGGGAAAGAAGTCGCTGATCAGACGCCGCCGTCCCGGAAGGAATATCAGGTCACCGCACAGGGAAGGAAAACTAACCCTGCTACCAGCTGTGAATAGAACCCTGCTATACAGGCTACAGGAATAAGTCAGGATCCCGACACTTCAATTACTTCCTAGAACACAACCCTCAGTCTCCAGCTGTCAGGTCATGCTGGGAGTTGTAGTTACACAAGAGCTGGAGAGTTGTAGACCGAGAAGGACATTAATACAGTAACAAAGACAACCCTAAATAATACTCCCCACCCCCGAATAATTCTGCCCCCCCAATACTACTGCCCCCCCCAAATACTACGAATGATAAAAATAAAAGGGAACAAAACAGCGAAGAGCAGAAACTCTGGCGCCGCGACCTGTCAGCCACCATCTTATTACATCACCAGGACATCATATATACAGTATATAGAGGGTAGACGGCACATGACTATATATACTGTATACACACAGGACTCATCACTGCCATCCTTCATGTCATTGCTGATATTGCAACAGAATCATACAGTGAACAGGCAGCCCCTGACACATTGTATACATGAGATCTATAGACACCATATATACAGTATATAGAGGGTAAACAGGACTATATATACTGTATACACACGGGACTCGTCACTGCCCCCCCTCATATCATTCCTGATACAGTAGCAGAATAATACAGTGAGCAGGCAGCCCCACATTATATACATGACATCTATAGGCACCATATATACAGTGTATAAAGCATAGACACATCACATATATATATACTGTATACACACAGGACTCATCACTGCCCCCCCCCCCCTCATATCATTCCTGGTACTGTAACAGAATCATACAGTGAGCAGGCAGCCCCTGACATTATATACATGACATCTATAGGCACCATATATACAGTGTATAAAGCATAGACACATCACATATATATATACTGTATACACACAGGACTCATCACTGCCCCCCCCCCCCTCATATCATTCCTGGTACTGTAACAGAATCATACAGTGAACAGGCAGCCCCTGACATTATATACACGAGATCTATAGACACCATATATACAGTGTATAGAGGGTAAACGGGAATATATATATACTGTATACACAAGGGACTCGTCACTGCCCTCCCTCAAATCATTCATGATACTGTAACAGAACCATACAGTGAACAGGCAGCCCCTGACACATTGTATACATGACATCTATAGACACCATATATACAGTATATAGAGGGTAGACGGCACATGACTATATATATACTGTATACACACAGGACTCATCACTGCCCTCCCTCATGTCATTGCTGATACTGTAACAGAACCATACAGTGAACAGCCAGCCCCTGACACATTGTATACATGACATCTATAGACACCATATATACAGTATATAGAGGGTAGACGGCACATGACTATATATACTGTATACAAACAGGACTCATCACTGCCCTCCCTCATGTCACTGCGGATACTGTAACAGAATCATACAGTGAACAGGCAGCTCCTGACACTTTGTATACATGACATCTATAGACACCATATATACAGTATATAGAGGGTAGACGGCACATGACTATATATACTGTATACAAACAGGACTCATCACTGCCATCCTTCATGTCATTGCTGATATTGTAACAGAATCATACAGTGAACAGGCAGCTCCTGACACATTGTATACATGACATCTATAGACACCATATATACAGTATATAGAGGGTAGACATCACTATTATATATATATATATATATATATATATACTGTATACACACAGGACTCATCACTGCCCTCCCTCATGTCACTGCGGATACTGTAACAGAATCATACAGTGAACAGGCAGCTCCTGACACATTGTATACATGACATCTATAGACACCATATATACAGTATATAGAGTGTAGACGGCACATGACTATATATACTGTATACACACAGGACTCATCACTGCCATCCTTCATGTCATTGCTGATATTGTAACAGAATCATACAGTGAACAGGCAGCCCCTGACACATTGTATACATGACATCTATAGACACCATATATACAGTATATAGAGTGTAGACGGCACATGACTATATATACTGTATACACACAGGACTCATCACTGCCATCCTTCATGTCATTGCTGATATTGTAACAGAATCATACAGTGAACAGGCAGCCCCTGACACATTGTATACATGACATCTATAGACACCATATATACAGTATATAGAGTGTAGACGGCACAGGACTATATATACTGTATACACACAGGACTCATCACTGCCCTCCCTCATGTCACTGCGGATACTGTAACAGAATCATACAGTGAACAGGCAGCTCCTGACACATTGTATACATGACATCTATAGACACCATATATACAGTATATAGAGGGTAGACGGCACATGACTATATATACTGTATACACACAGGACTCATCACTGCCCTCCCTCATGTCACTGCGGATACTGTAACAGAATCATACAGTGAACAGGCAGCTCCTGACACATTGTATACATATAGAGGGTAGACACCGCACTAATATATATATATATACTGTACACACACACAGGACTCGTCACTGCCATTCACCTGCGGCCACCACCACACAAGAGCGGGCTCCTCCGTCACTTCCACAATCATGGACGGGACACCACATCCGCCTCTACCTGGGTGACTGCACTACGTCCCCTCCGGGATCTGCACTGATGAAGCCTGGAGGCCCCGGCCGGTCTCTGACTCACCGCCTGGCTGCTGCCTGGGATCCGCCTCCCTGGATATCTCCCCTTTAAAAGATGGCGGGCAGGGAAAATGTCCCCTGATCCACGGATTGGGTGTCCCTTCAGGAGCCCCCCGCCCGGGTCGTGGGAGGCGGCGGGCAGCGGCACAGAGAGCGCCCCCTCCCCCAGCAGCGGACCCCCGCTCTCAGGCCGCTTACAATGTATCACTGTGCCCCGCGCGGAAGCTTTTGTTACAATGTATCACAAAGGCTCGTCCGGAGCGGCCGCTACCACAGAGCGGCGGGGGGAGGGGGAGCCCCCAGATCGGCGGCTGTTCTCCCCCCACCGTCTGCCCCGCACCCCACTGTCAGCCCTTAGAGACACACAGACACAGGAAGGGAGAGAGCCGAGCATTACTTCCCCCCGCCGCTCCGGAACGTTCCCCGTACAGTCCCCTCCAGCGCCTCTTCTTTTTATCCTCACCAAGGCAGCATAATAGACGAGTTCGAAATGAGCGGCGCGCATGCGCCAAGCCCCCACAGCCCGCCGGGATTTGTAGTCTCTGGGCCGCATGCGCTGCTATTGCAGGAAATGGAAATGCGCGGCCTGGACAGACTACAACTCCCAGCACCGCCCTGGTGTTTCCTTCCCTTCCCCCCTCCATGGAGTGGCCGGGAAAGAGAGAGAGAGAGACTGAGAGAGACTAGTGCGGGGGGTGACTCCGCGGTCAGCGGCGTGATGTGACTTATGTCCTGGGCTGAGGCTCCGCTGCAGTGGTCAGTGGCCCCACGGGTGGAGCAGGTCACGGCAGGCGGCCTGCAGTCACACAGGCCCCAGGAACCCCCTCCCTCCTCTATTCTAGTCAGTGGGGGCGGCTGGAGCTCATTGTCCCTATGTATATATGTGTATATATACGTCCTGTAGTGGAAGCTGCTCATAGGTGAGGACTGGGCACTAGATACGTAACATGATACCAGGTGCCCCTCACACGCCGCCATGTCTCAGCCCATACGATGCCGCAAGGATGGACAAGTATCGGGCGCTGTGGCGATATTACGCAAAATTGTGCAAATTTAAGATCACGGATCCCGCCAGACACGTGTGACTTTAGAGTTCTCCGTCGGTCGGCTCCTCTTCATGATGGAGATGGAGGTCAGAACCTGGATCTGATCTGTAGGATATTTAGTCATGGGTGTAATAAGGAGCGACCGGTCAATGCCAATGGGCACGCGCCGCCCCTGTCACCATCAATATTCACGTGTACTGTCTATTCACAATAACAATATAACCAGGTCCAGAAAACCCACAACGGCCATCACTGTCCAACCCCGAAGCCGCCCGCACGGGCACAACACGGAGCCGCCCACACGGGCACAACCCGGAGCCGCCCACACGGGCACAACCCGGAGCCGCCCACACGGGCCCAACCCGGAGCCGCCCACACGGGCACAACACGGAGCCGCCCACACGGCCGCAACATTGAGGAATCGTAGAGAAATGGACCCACTCGTGTGGATGAGGCCTGAACACAAGTATCAGCGGTGAAGTCTCTAGAGACCGCCATAGACATCCGAGCTGGTGCGCCCGACAACACAACCCGGCACAGCGAGATCCGTGGTCCTGTATCACCCAGATGTAGGCTCTCCATGTGCTGTCATATGGCACCTCCGTGCTGTATCCTCCCCCGCAGCGGCTCGTGAGATACAGAGTCGGGTGGCCAAGCTTGGAGTATCGGAGATCTACTGCAATGAAATAAAAGTATTTTCAGGAAATTGACCCCACAAGACCCCCAAACTGCAAATGAAACACGCGTACTTGCAGCCTCTTTATTGTCCTCATGTATTTACACCACCAATGCACGACCATTTACAGTACGACTGCAGTGCCCCCAATAACCCACCACAGTGCCCCCTATCATGCCACCACAGTGCCCCCTATAATCCACCATAGTGCCCCTGATAATGCCACCACAGTGCCCCCTATAATCCACCACAGTGCCCCTGATAATGCCACCACAGTGCCCCCTATAATCCAACACAGTGCCCCTGATAATGCCACCACAGTGCCCCCTATAATCCAACACAGTGCCCTAGTAAACGGAGAATGAAATGCGTGTGCTTGCAGCCTCTTTATTGTCCTTATGTAATTATGCCACCAAAGCACTCCCATTTACAGTACGACCATAGTGCCCCCAATAATGCCACCACACTGCCCTATTAACAATGCCACCACACTGCCCTATTAACAATGCCACCACAGTGCCATTAATACTGTAGACAGAGCAGCAGCAGCAACAGGAGAGGGGTCTGCAGTGTTACCGAGACCTGGATCAAAACTAGAGCAGGAGCCCGGCCGCTTCCCATGCTCCTCCTCACTAGCGTCAGTGCGACAACACGTAAGTGCGCAGCACCCGACTCCATTCAGGATAAACTTTATTCTGCAATACTGATTGAATTACCACCGATCTACTCAGCGCCGGTTGGTGATCGACAGATTACCGATCCCTGATCTGGGGTATACTCCAGTAATACAGTGCCCACCAGATTTCTAAGGTCTCCGCATTCTAGATCCATAATATGGCCGCGTGTATGAGGAATAATAGAAATGCTGCATTTTACATCTGCGGGCTGAATGGTGGAGCGTCACCCTACAAGATCATCCAGGGCACCCCAAAACATGCCGCAGGACAGCAGTGGTGATATAATACATTATTTCTGGACTGTGTGACTCCGGATTATAGGGTGCTGATGGTACTATGTAAGATCCATATATATACATTATATATCCAGTTGGGTCCAGAAGTAATTGGACAGGGACAGAATTTTCATCATTTTGCCTCTGTGAACCCCACGGGTTTAGAAACGCAGCAATGAGGATGTGCGGTGGAGACTTTCAGCTTCTATTCAGGGGTCTAACTCAAATCTTCCAGAAATTGCAGCCATTTTTCCATGTGATTGATCAGCGGTGTCGTGGCCGGGTGCCGCCTGTTCCCTCCTCATTTCTAGATGAATTATGGAGATAAAAGGTCTGGAGATGATTCCAAGTGATGAATTTACATTCGGTAGCTGCTCATGGGAACTCTCAATATGCGTTCCAAAGAGACGTCAATGCAAATGAAGGCGGCCATTATTAGGCTGATAACAGAGAACTAACCTATCAAAGAGAGAGTAGAAACCGCAGGATCCCCCAAATCAATAATTTACTACATTCCTAATAGAAGGACAGAATTGGGAGCTCAGCAACGCCACGAGCCTAGAAGACCCCGGAAGACGCTAGCTTGGTTCACAAAATGTATATTTTTTCACAATTTGCTGCAAAACCGCACCATTTTGCTGCGGTTGCAGCAATTTTTTTATTTTGACGGTGACGTGAACCCCGGGCATAAGTGGAGGGTCCAGAATTCTTCCTCTTCACAACATCTCGCCAGGTCACTCACACTCTAGAGGAGGACACCTATCATTGTCACGGTCTACACGGATGTAAAGATACTGGGAACTCTCCAGAACAGAAAGGACAGATCACATGTTACTAGAAAACATCTACAGAAGTCGCCTGATCCCGGAGTCTCTGCCCACGTTCAGTCACATGCTGCAGGACAGATAGGACTGCGCTTCACCGTGCAGATGGCAAAAAAAATCTGCAAATTATCTATTTTTTCTGCACCTCGCTCCAATCTGATTGGAAACAACGTTTTTTAGCCACATAAAAACTTCAAAAATCGGATGGCGCGGTGCGGGATGATTGTGTGATGCGCCTGTTCTCCGACGTGCCAGTTATTGCCACTTGTCACAATCTGAGAGGGACAGAATCCTTGACCTGAGAGACCTTGGTTTATCACTATGACATCGCTATGCGCCTTGGCCGATGTCAGCACTGCTCAATGCTGCGTGTCCCGGAGGTTGGGCCATCAACAATGACTGGGAATGACAGCAAGAGGAGCGCAGAGTTGAACCTCTGCGTCTGATTGGAAGAATGACGCGTAGTGATCCATTCTGTACTGCAAGTGAAACTGGAAGTCACATCCCACGCCTAGGGTGGCAGCCAGGGTCCACACAAACCATCAGAGACGTTTCCACCACATTGGGCTACGAGCCAGACGTCCCGCTACAAGTCTTCCATTGGCCACACTCCACCGCTCTCAAAGGCCATCATGGTACACAGCAAAACGGCAATGGAGGTCTATCCTCTTCAGCCATGAGTCCTGCTTTTGTCTTGGCCACAATGATAACCGGAGATGAGTCAGGACACCACGTGGGCAACGCCATGAAGAGGCCTTCACAAGGGAACGTCACACCGGTCCTACTCCGGGGATTATGGTGGGTGGTAAAATGTACGGTAGCCGGACCCCTCTAGACTACATTTCAGGGACACTGACAGCCCAGCGTCACATTGATTTGGTCGTGGCACCAGTAGTGCGGCCATTTCTCCAAGGTGTCCCAGAAGCCGTTTTTCAACAGGACAACGCCAGGCCGCATGTTGCTCGTGTTACTGTGAGCAGCCTGCGTAGCCTAAACGTGGTACCATGACCTGCAGCGTCTCCGGACTTGTCTCCCATCGAGCGCATGTGGGACGTCATTGGTTGGTAATTGTAAAGGGGGCGGTCAGCAGCCAATCCTGATGATTTGCGTGACCAAGTGCATTCGGCGTGACAGAACATCCCTCAGACAACCATTAATAACATCATTGATAACATGCCAGGGCGTGAAAGTGCAGGGATTCCTGCATGGGGCGATCATACTCCATACTGAAGAAATCAAGGTGTTTGGAAGATTTTATTATCATTTGCATCTCATTAACATATCATTTACATGTCCATCCATCCTGTGATTTCCACAACTCCAAAACTTTTCCTTCCTGGTGTTGTAATTTCAATGTTGAGGAGTTTATATAGAAAGTATTCAAACCCTTGGTGTTATTTCTGTTTTGTTGCATTACAACCTGAAATGAAAATGGATTTTATGTAATGGGCTGACAAAATAGTCAAAACTGTTACAGCGGCATGAAAAACAATAACTAAAAAATGAAAGCAGTTGTGAGTGCCTGTGTATTCAGCCCCTTAAATGAAACCCCTATGACTAGGTTCACATTCTGCATCTTTTTTTTTTTTTTTTTTAAATACTTGAAAGCAAAACGTATGTGTCTTTTTATACCCATGTCTTTTCCAAACTGATACAGCAGTGAGCCTCCGACTAGTACAATAAAAACCAAATTACACCTCAAACAGGAGAAGTAGAGATCAGATAATCAGAGATTCAACACAACTACCACCCCGGGCGAGGAGGGCGATAATCAGAGATTCACCAAAACTACCAGACTGGGCGAGGAAGGCGATAATCAGAGATTCAACATAACTACCAGACAGGGTGAGGAGGGAGATAATCAGAGATTCACCAAACCTACAGACCGGGCGAGGAGGGCAATAATCAGAGATTCAACACAACTACCAGACTGGGCGAGGAGGGCGATAATCAGAGATTCACCAAACCTACCAGACCGGGCGAGGAGGGCGATAATCAGAGATTCACCAAAACTACCAGACCGGACGAGGAGGGTGATAATCAGAGATTCAACACAACTACCAGACCGGGTGAGGAGGGCGATAACAAGCCTACCAGACAGGGTGAGGAGGGCGATAATCAGAGATTTACCAAACCTACCAGACCAGGCGAGGAGGGCAATAATCAGAGATTCAACACAACTACCAGACCGGGCGAGGAGGGCGACAATCAGAGATTCAACAAAACTACCAGACCGGGCGAGGAGGGCGATAATCAGAGATTCACCAAAACTACCAGACCGGCCGAGGAGGGCGATAATCAGAGATTCCCCAAAACTACTAGACCAGGCGAGGAGGGCGATAATCAGAGATTAAACAAAACTACCAGACCGGACGAGGAGGGCGATAATCAGAGATTCACCAAAACTACCAGACCGGCCGAGGAGGGCGATAATCAGAGATTCCCCAAAACTACTAGACCAGGCGAGGAGGGCGATAACAAGCCTACCAGACAGGGTGAGGAGGGCGATAATCAGAGATTTACCAAACCTACCAGACCGGGCGAGGAGGGCGATAATCAGAGATTCACCAAAACTACCAGCCGGGACGAGGAGGGCGATAATCAGAGATTCAGCAAACCTACCAGACCGGGCGAGGAGGGCGATAATCAGAGATTGAACAAAACCACCAGACTGGGCGAGGAGGGCGATAATGAGGGATTCAACAAAACTATCAGACCGGGTGAGGAGGGCGATAACAAAACTACCAGCCCGGCCGAGGAGGACGATAATCAGAGATTCACCAAAACTACCAGACCGGGCGAGGAGGGCGATAACAAAACTACCATCCCGGGCGAGGAGGGCGATAATCAGAGATTCAACAAAACTACCAGAACGGGCGAGGAGGGCGATAATCAGAGATTCACCAAAATTACCAAACCGGGCGAGGAGGGCGGCAATCAGAGATTCACCAAAACTACCTGACCGGCCGAGGAGGGCGATAATCAGAGATTCACCAAAACTACCTGCCCGGACGAAGAGGGCGATAATCAGAGATTCACCATAACTAACAGACCGGGCGAGGAGGGCGATAATCAGAGATTCAAAAAAACCTACCAGACCGGGCGAGGAGGGAGATAATCAGAGATTCAACAAAACTACCAGACCGGGCGGGGAGGGCAATAATCAGAGATTCAACACAACTACCAGACCGGGCGAGGAGGGCGACAATCAGAGATTCACCAAAACTACCAGACCGGCCGAGGAAGGCGATAATCAGAGATTCACCAAAACTACCAGACCGGCCGAGGAGGGCGATAATCAGAGATTCCCCAAAACTACTAGACCGGGCGAGGAGGGCGATAACAAGTCTACCAGACAGGGTGAGGAGGGCGATAATCAGAGATTCACCAAACCTACCAGACCGGGCGAGGAGGGCGAAAATCAGAGATTCACCAAAACTACCAGCTGGGACGAGGAGGGCGATAATCAGAGATTCAGCAAACCTACCAGACCGGGCGAGGAGGGCGATAATCAGAGATTCAACAAAACTACCAGACCGTGCGAGGAGGGCGATAATCAGAGATTTACCAAACCTACCAGACCGGGCGAGGAGGGCGATAATCAGAGATTCACCAAAACTACCAGCCGGGACGAGGAGGGCGATAATCAGAGATTCAGCAAACCTACCAGACCGGGCGAGGAGGGCGATAATCAGAGATTGAACAAAACCACCAGACTGGGCGAGGAGGGCGATAATGAGGGATTCAACAAAACTATCAGACCGGGTGAGGAGGGCGATAACAAAACTACCAGCCCGGCCGAGGAGGACGATAATCAGAGATTCACCAAAACTACCAGACCGGGCGAGGAGGGCGATAACAAAACTACCATCCCGGGCGAGGAGGGCGATAATCAGAGATTCAACAAAACTACCAGAACGGGCGAGGAGGGCGATAATCAGAGATTCACCAAAATTACCAAACCGGGCGAGGAGGGCGGCAATCAGAGATTCACCAAAACTACCTGACCGGCCGAGGAGGGCGATAATCAGAGATTCACCAAAACTACCTGCCCGGACGAAGAGGGCGATAATCAGAGATTCACCATAACTAACAGACCGGGCGAGGAGGGCGATAATCAGAGATTCAAAAAAACCTACCAGACCGGGCGAGGAGGGAGATAATCAGAGATTCAACAAAACTACCAGACCGGGCGGGGAGGGCAATAATCAGAGATTCAACACAACTACCAGACCGGGCGAGGAGGGCGACAATCAGAGATTCACCAAAACTACCAGACCGGCCGAGGAAGGCGATAATCAGAGATTCACCAAAACTACCAGACCGGCCGAGGAGGGCGATAATCAGAGATTCCCCAAAACTACTAGACCGGGCGAGGAGGGCGATAACAAGTCTACCAGACAGGGTGAGGAGGGCGATAATCAGAGATTCACCAAACCTACCAGACCGGGCGAGGAGGGCGAAAATCAGAGATTCACCAAAACTACCAGCTGGGACGAGGAGGGCGATAATCAGAGATTCAGCAAACCTACCAGACCGGGCGAGGAGGGCGATAATCAGAGATTCAACAAAACTACCAGACCGTGCGAGGAGGGCGATAACAAAACTACCATCCCGGGCGAGGAGGACAATAATCTGAGATTCAACAAAACTACCAGACCGGGCGAGGAGAGCGATAATCAGAGATTCACCAAAATTACCAAACCGGGTGAGGAGGGCGATAATCAGGGATTCACCAAAACTACCAGACCGGGCGAGGAGGGCGACAATCAGAGATTCACCAAAACTACCAGACCGGGCGAGGAGGGCGATAATCAGGGATTCACCAAAACTACCAGCCGTGACGAGGAGGGCGATAATCAGAGATTCAGCAAACCTACCAGACCGGGCGAGGAGGGCGATAATCAGAGATTCAACAAAACTACCAGACCGGGCGAGGAGGGCGATGTTTAGAGATTCAACACAACTACCATGCCGGGCGAGGAGGGCGATAATCAGAGATTCACTAAAACTACCAGACTGGGCGAGGAGGGCGATAATCAGAGATTCACCAAAACTACCAGACCGGGCGAGGAGGGCGACAATCAGAGATTCAACAAGACTATTAGATCGGGCGAGGAGGGCGATAATCAGAGATTCACCAAAACTACCAGACCGGGCGAGGAGGGCGATAATCAGAGATTCACCAAAAATACCAGACCGGACGAGGAGGACGATAACAAAACTACCAGACCGGTCAAGGAGGACGATAATCAGAGATTCACCAAAACTACCAGACCGGGCGAGGAGGGCGATAATCAGAGATTCACCAAAACTACCAGACCGGCCGAAGAGGGTGATAATCAGAGATTCACCAAAACTACCAGACCGGGCGAGGAGGGTGATAATCAGAGATTCACCAAAACTACCAGACCGGCCGAAGAGGGTGATAATCAGAGATTCACCAAAACTACCAGACCGGATGAGGAGGGTGATAATCAGAGATTCAACAAACAAAAAACAACAAGAAGCTCCACAGTAGAGATGTATCTGTCCATAGGGTCACTATAAGGCTATGTTCACACGGAGTATTTTGGGGGAGGAATATCTGCCTCAAAGCTCCAAACGGAATTTTGAGGCAGATATTCCTCCCCCAAAATACTCAGTGTGAATAGCAACTATCGCGCCGTTTTTCGCCCGCGGCCATTGAGCGCCGCGGGCATAAAACACGCTTTCTCCTGCCTCCCATTGAAGTCAATGGGAGGTCGGAGGCGGAAGCGCCCGAAGATAGGGCATGTCGCTTCTTTTTCCCGCGAGGCAGTTTTACTGCTCGCGGGAAAAAGACGCCGACGCCTCCCATTGAAATCAATGGGAGGCGTTCTCGGGCCGTTTCTGCCGAGTTTTGCGACGCGGTTTCCGCGTCAAAAAACTCGGCAAAAGACCCCGTGTGAACATAGCCTAAGACGTCCTAATAGAGACATTCCCCAAGAGACTGACATCTATAATAGAGACATCCCCCAAGAGACTGAAATCTATAATAGAGACATCCCCCAAGAGACTGACATCTATAATAGAGACATCCCCCAAGAGACTGACATCTATAATAGAGACATCCCCCAAGAGACTGAAATCTATAATAGAGACATCCCCCAAGAGACTGACATCTATAATAGAGGGATCCTCCAAGAGACGGACATCTATAATAGAGACATCCCCCAAGAGACTGACATCTATAATAGAGGGATCCTCCAAGAGACTGACATCTATAACAGAGACATCCCCCAAGAGACTGAAATCTATAATAGAGACATCCCCCAAGAGACTGACATCTATAATAGAGACATCCCCCAAGAGACTGACATCTATAATAGAGGGATCCTCCAAGAGACTGACATCTGTAATAGAGACATCCCCCAAGAGACTGACATCTATAATAGAGGGATCCTCCAAGAGACTGACATCTATAATAGAGACATCCCCCAAGAGACTGACATCTATAATAGAGACATCCCCAAGAGACTGAAATCTATAATAGAGACATCCCCCAAGAGACTGACATCTATAATAGAGACATCCCCCAAGAGACTGACATCTATAATAGAGGGATCCTCCAAGAGACTGACATCTATAACAGAGACATCCCCCAAGAGACTGACATCTGTAATAGAGACATCCCCCAAGAGACTGACATCTATAATAGAGACATCCTCCAAGAGACTGACATCAATAATAGAGGGATCCTCCAAGAGACTGACATCTATAACAGAGACATCCCCCAAGAGACTGACATCTATAATAGAGACATCCCCCAAGAGACTGACATCTATAAGGGCGGGTTCACACGTGGCGGAATTTCACTTAAATTCCGCTGCGGACACTCCGCAGCGTTAATCCGCAGCGGTGCCGTTTGTCCATTGACTTACACTTTAATTTAGCAGTGTTCGTTTAGACGAGGCGTAAAATTCCGCTGCGGAGCATAGGCTGCGGAGCGGAATTTGGTGTCCGCAGCATGCTCTGTCTGTTGCGGAGCAGTGGCGGACTGGTTGCGGACTCATGGCGGAATTTCTCCATTGACTTCAATGGAGAGTCAAAATTCCGCAATGAAGTCCGCAGATCTTATGTGTGCTGCGGAGCGTATTGTTTTTACTACCATGACATTTCTTCATTCTGGCTGGACCTATGTATTTCTAGGTCTACAGCCAGACTGAGGAAGTCAATGGGGCTCCCGTAATGACGGGAGCGTTGCTAGGAGACGTCTGTAAATAGTCACTGTCCAGGGTGCTGAAAGAGTTAAGCGATCGGCAGTAACTGTTTCTGCACCCGGGACAGTGACTACCGATCTCAATATACATGTATCTGTAAAAAAAAATGAAGTTCATACTTACCGAGAACTCCCTGCGTCTGTCTCCAGTCCGGCCTCCCAGGATGACGTTTCAGTGTAAGTGACGGCTGCAGCCAATCACAGGCCAATCACAGGCTGCAGCGGTCACATGGACCGGCGCGTCATCCAGGGAGGTCGGGCTGGATGCCGAAAGAGGGACGCGTCACCAAGACAACGGGCGGTAAGTATGAAATTCTTTTACTTTCACTAGGGAAAGTGCTGTCCCTTCTCTCTATCCTGCACTGATAGGGAGAAGGGAAGCACTTTTCCCGCAGTCCGCAGCAGCTAGTCCGCATCAATTTTCTGCACATTTTGTGCAGATCCGCAGCAGAATCTGCGACGCAGATTCTGTGCGGCATTGATGCGGACAGTTGCGGAGGAAATCCGCCACGTGTGGTCATGCCCTAACAGAGGGATCCCCCAAGAGACTGACATCTATAATAGAGACATCCCCCAAGAGACTGACATCTATAACAGAGGGATCCCCCAAGAGACTGACATCTATAATAGAGAGATCCTCCAAGAGACTGACATCTGTAATAGAGACATCCCCCAAGAGACTGACATCTATAATAGAGACATCCCCCAAGAGACTGACATCTATAATAGAGGGATCCCCCAAGAGACTGACATCTATAATAGAGACATCCCCCAAGAGACTGACATCTATAATAGAGGGATCCTCCAAGAGACGGACATTATAATAGAGACATCCCCCAAGAGACTGACATCTATAATAGAGACATCCCCCAAGAGACTGATATCTATAATAGAGACATCCCCCAAGAGACTGACATCTATAATAGAGAGATCCTCCAACAGACTGACATCTATAATAGAGACATCCCCCAAGAGACTGACATCTATAATAGAGAGATCCTCCAACAGACTTACATCTATAATAGAGACATCCCCCAAGAGACTGAAATCTATAATAGAGACATCCCCCAAGAGACTGACATCTATAATAGAGACATCCCCCAAGAGACTGACATCTATAATAGAGGGATCCTCCAAGAGACGGACATCTATAATAGAGACATCCCCCAAGAGACTGTCATCTATAATAGAGGGATCCTCCAAGAGACTGACATCTATAACAGAGACATCCCCCAAGAGACTGAAATCTATAATAGAGACATCCCCCAAGAGACTGACATCTATAATAGAGGGATCCTCCAAGAGACTGACATCTATAATAGAGACATCCCCCAAGAGACTGAAATCTATAATAGAGACATCCCCCAAGAGACTGACATCTATAATAGAGACATCCCCCAAGAGACTGACATCTATAATAGAGACATCCCCCAAGAGACTGACATCTATAACAGAGGGATCCTCCAAGAGACTGACATCTATAATAGAGAGATCCTCCAAGAGACTGACATCTGTAATAGAGAGATCCTCCAAGAGACTGACATCTGTAATAGAGACATCCCCCAAGAGACTGACATCTATAATAGAGACATCCCCCAAGAGACTGACATCTATAATAGAGACATCCCCCAAGAGACTGACATCTATAATAGAGACATCCCACAAGAGACTGAAATCTATAATAGAGACATCCCCCAAGAGACTGACATCTATAATAGAGACATCCCCCAAGAGACTGACATCTATAATAGAGGGATCCTCCAAGAGACTGACATCTATAATAGAGACATCCCCCAAGAGACTGAAATCTATAATAGAGACATCCCCCAAGAGACTGACATCTATAATAGAGACATCCCCCAAGAGACTGACATCTATAATAGAGGGATCCTCCAAGAGACGGACATTATAATAGAGACATCCCCCAAGAGACTGACATCTATAATAGAGAGATCCTCCAAGAGACTGACATCTGTAATAGAGACATCCCCCAAGAGACTGACATCTATAATAGAGACATCCCCCAAGAGACTGACATCTATAACAGAGGGATCCTCCAAGAGACTGACATCTATAATAGAGAGATCCTCCAAGAGACTGACATCTGTAATAGAGACATCCCCCAAGAGACTGACATCTATAATAGAGACATCCCCCAAGAGACTGACATCTATAATAGAGACCTACCCCAAGAGACTGACATCTATAATAGAGAGATCCCCCAAGAGACTGACATCTATAATAGAGAGATCCTCCAAGAGACTGACATCTATAATAGAGAGATCCTCCAAGAGACTGACATCTATAATAGAGACATCCCCCAAGAGACTGACATCTATAATAGAGGGATCCTCCAAGAGACTAACATCTATAATAGAGAGATCCTCCAAGAGACTGACATCTATAATAGAGACATCCCCCAAGAGACTGACATCTATAATAGAGACATCCCCCAAGAGTTTGACATCTATAATAGAGGGATCCTCCAAGAGACTGACATCTATAATAGAGACATCCCCCAAGAGACTGACATCTATAATAGAGACATCCCCCAAGAGACTGACATCTATAATAGAGACATCCCCCAAGAGACTGACATCTATAATAGAGAGATCCTCCAAGAGACTGACATCTATAATAGAGAGCTCCTCCAAGAGACTGACATCTATAATAGAGACATCCCCCAAGAGACTGACATCTATAATAGAGACATCCCCCAAGAGACTGACATCTATAATAGAGAGATCCTCCAAGAGACTGACATCTACAATAGAGAGATCCTCCAAGAGACTGACATCTGTAATAGAGACATCCCCCAAGAGACTGACATCTATAATAGAGACATCCCCCAAGAGACTGACATCTATAATAGAGACCTACCCCAAGAGACTGACATCTATAATAGAGAGATCCCCCAAGAGACTGACATCTATAATAGAGACATCCCCCAAGAGACTGACATCTATAATAGAGACATCCCCAAGAGACTGACATCTATAATAGAGACCTACCCCAAGAGACTGACATCTATAATAGAGAGATCCCCCAAGAGACTGACATCTATAATAGAGGGATCCTCCAAGAGACTGACATCTATAATAGAGGGATCCTCCAAGAGACTAACATCTATAATAGAGACATCCCCCAAGAGACTGACATCTATAATAGAGACATCCCCCAAGAGACTGACATCTATAATAGAGACTGACATCTATAATAGAGACATCCCCCAAGAGACTGACATCTATAATAGAGACTGACATCTATAATAGAGAGATCCTCCAAGAGACTGACATCTATAATAGAGGGATCCTCCAAGAGACGGACATCTATAATAGAAGGATCCTCCAAGAGACTTACATCTATAATAGAGACATCCCCCAAGAGACTGACATCTGTAATAGAGAGATCCTCCAAGAGACTGACATCTATAATAGAGACATCCCCCAAGAGACTGACATCTATAATAGAGACATCCCCCAAGAGACTGACATATATAATAGAGACATCCCCCAAGAGACTGACATCTATAATAGAGACATCCCCCAAGAGACTGACATCTATAATAGAGGGATCCTCCAAGAGACTGACATCTATAACAGAGACATCCACCAAGAGACTGACATCTATAATAGAGAGATCCTCCAAGAGACTGACATCTATAATAGAGACATCCCCCAAGAGACTGACATCTATAATAGAGGGATCCTCCAAGAGACTGACATCTATAATAGAGAGATCCCCCAAGAGACTGACATCTATAATAGAGACATCCCCCAAGAGACTGACATCTATAATAGAGACATCCCCCAAGAGACTGACATCTATAATAGAGAGATCCTCCAAGAGACTGACATCTGTAATAGAGAGATCCTCCAAGAGACTGACATCTATAATAGAGAGATCCTCCAAGAGACTGACATCTATAATAGAGACATCCCCCAAGAGACTGACATCTATAATAGAGACATTCCCCAAGAGACAGACATCTATAATAGAGACATCCCCCAAGAGACTGACATCTATAATAGAGACATCCCCCAAGAGACTGACATCTATAATAGAGACATCCCCCAAGAGACTGACATCTATAATAGAGACATCCCCCAAGAGACTGACATCTATAATAGAGAGATCCCCCAAGTGACTGACATCTATAATAGAGACATCCCCCAAGAGACTGACATCTATAATAGAGACATCCCCCAAGAGACTGACATCTATAATAGAGACATCCCCCAAGAGACTGACATCTATAATAGAGAGATCCTCCAAGAGACTGACATTTATAATAGAGACATCCCTCAAGAGACTGACATCTATAATAGAGACATCCCCCAAGAGACTGACATCTATAATAGAGACATCCCCCAAGAGACTGACATTATAATAGAGACATCCCCCATGAGACTGACATCTGTAATAGAGAGATCCTCCAAGAGACTGACATCTATAATAGAGAGATCCTCCAAGAGACTGACATCTATAATAGAGGGATCCTCCAAGAGGCTGACATCTATAATAGAAGGATCCTCCAAGAGACTGACATCTGTAATAGAAGGATCCTCCAAAAGACTGACATCTGTAATAGAGACATCCCCCAAGAGACTGACATCTATAATAGAGACATCCCCCAAGAGACTGACATCTATAATAGAGGGATCCTCCAAGAGACTGACATCTGTAATAGAGAGATCCTCCAAGAGACTGACATCTATAATAGAGGGATCCTCCAAGAGACTGACATCTATAATAGAGGGATCCTCCAAGAGACTGACATCTATAATAGAGACATCCCCCAAGAGACTGATATCTATAATAGAGACATCCCCCAAGAGACTGACATCTATAATAGAGAGATCCTCCAAGAGACTGACATCTATAATAGAGACATCCTCCAAGATACTGACATAGATAATAGAGGGATCCTCCAAGAGACTGACATCTATAATAGAGACATCCCCAAGAGACTGACATCTATAATAGAGACATCCCCCAAGAGACTGACATCTATAATAGAGACATCCTCCAAGAGACTGACATAGATAATAGAGGGATCCTCCAAGAGACTGACATCTATAATAGAGACCTACCCCAAGAGACTGACATCTATAATAGAGACATCCCCCAAGAGACTGACATCTATAATAGAGACATCCCCCAAGAGACGGACATCTGTAATAGAGACATCCCCCAAGAGACTGACATCTATAATAGAGACATCCCCCAAGAGACTGACATCTATAATAGAGAGATCCTCCAAGAGACTGACATCTGTAATAGAGAGATCCTCCAAGAGACTGACATCTATAATAGAGAGATCCTCCAAGAGACTGACATCTATAATAGAGACATCCCCCAAGAGACTGACATCTATAATAGAGGGATCCTCCAAGAGACTGACATCTATAATAGAGACATCCCCCAAGAGACTGACATCTATAATAGAGGGATCCTCCAAGAGACTGACATCTATAATAGAGACATCCCCCAAGAGACTGACATCTATAATAGAGACATCCCCCAAGAGACTGACATCTATAATAGAGACATCCTCCAAGAGACTGACATCTATAATAGAGAGATCCTCCAAGAGACTGACATCTATAATAGAGGGATCCTCCAAGAGACTGACATCTATAATAGAAGGATCCTCCAAGAGACTGACATCTGTAATAGAGACATCCCCCAAGAGACTGACATCTATAATAGAGACATCCCCCAAGAGACTGACATCTATAATAGAGGGATCCTCCAAGAGACTGACATCTATAATAGAAGGATCCTCCAAGAGACTGACATCTGTAATAGAGACATCCCCCAAGAGACTGACATCTATAATAGAGGGATCCTCCAAGAGACTGACATCTATAATAGAGGGATCCTCCAAGAGACTGACATCTATAATAGAGAGATCCCCCAAGAGACTGACATCTATAATAGAGACATCCCCCAAGAGACTGACATCTATAATAGAGACATCCCCCAAGAGACTGACATCTATAATAGAGGGATCCTCCAAGAGACTGACATCTATAATAGAGAGATCCTCCAAGAGACTGACATCTGTAATAGAGACATCCCCCAAGAGACTGACATCTATAATAGAGACATCCCCCAAGAGACTGACATCTATAATAGAGACCTACCCCAAGAGACTGACATCTATAATAGAGAGATCCCCCAAGAGACTGACATCTATAATAGAGAGATCCTCCAAGAGACTGACATCTATAATAGAGAGATCCTCCAAGAGACTGACATCTGTAATAGAAACATCCCCCAAGAGACTGACATCTATAATAGAGAGATCCTCCAAGAGACTGACATCTATAATAGAGACATCCCCCAAGAGACTGACATCTATAATATAGGGATCCTCCAAGAGACTTACATCTATAATAGAGGGATCCTCCAAGAGACTGACATCTATAATAGAGACATCCCCCAAGAGACTGACATCTATAATAGAGGGATCCTCCAAGAGACTTACATCTATAATAGAGAGATCCTCCAAGAGACTGACATCTGTAATAGAGACATCCCCCAAGAGACTGACATCTATAATAGAGACATCCCCCAAGAGACTGACATCTATAATAGAGGGATCCTCCAAGAGACTGACATCTATAATAGAGAGATCCTCCAAGAGACTGACATCTGTAATAGAGACATCCCCCAAGAGACTGACATCTATAATAGAGACATCCCCCAAGAGACTGACATCTATAATAGAGACCTACCCCAAGAGACTGACATCTATAATAGAGAGATCCCCCAAGAGACTGACATCTATAATAGAGAGATCCTCCAAGAGACTGACATCTATAATAGAGACATCCCCCAAGAGACTGACATCTATAATAGAGACATCCCCCAGGAGACTGACATCTATAATAGAGACCTACCCCAAGAGACTGACATCTATAATAGAGACCTACCCCAAGAGACTGACATCTATAATAGAGAGATCCCCCAAGAGACTGACATCTATAATAGAGGGATCCTCCAAGAGACTGACATCTATAATAGAGGGATCCTCCAAGAGACTAACATCTATAATAGAGACATCCTCCAAGAGACTGACATCTATAATAGAGACATCCCCCAAGAGACTGACATCTATAATAGAGACATCCCCCAAGAGACTGACATTATAATAGAGACATCCCCCAAGAGACTGACATCTATAATAGAGAGATCCTCCAAGAGACTGACATCTATAATAGAGGGATCCTCCAAGAGACTGACATCTATAATAGAAGGATCCTCCAAGAGACTGACATCTATAATAGAAGGATCCTCCAAGAGACTGACATCTATAATAGAGACATCCCCCAAGAGACTGACATCTATAATAGAGACATCCCCCAAGAGACTGACATCTATAATAGAGACATCCCCCAAGAGACTGACATCTATAATAGAGACATCACCCAAGAGACTGACATCTATAATAGAGGGATCCTCCAAGAGACTGACATCTATAATAGAGACATCCCCCAAGAGACTGACATCTATAATAGAGACATCCTCCAAGAGACTGACATAGATAATAGAGGGATCCTCCAAGAGACTGACATCTATAATAGAGGGATCCTCCAAGAGACTGACATCTATAATAGAGACATCCCCCAAGAGACTGACATCTATAATAGAGGGATCCTCCAAGAGACTGACATCTATAATAGAGAGATCCCCCAAGAGACTGACATCTATAATAGAGACCTACCTCAAGAGACTGACATCTATAATAGAGACATCCCCCAAGAGACTGACATCTATAATAGAGACATCCCCCAAGAGACTGACATCTATAATAGAGGGATCCTCCAAGAGACTGACATTATAATAGAGACATCCCCCAAGAGACTGACATCTATAATAGAGACATCCCCCAAGAGACTGACATCTGTAATAGAGACATCCCCCAAGAGACTGACATCTATAATAGAGACATCCCCCAAGAGACTGACATCAATAATAGAGGGATCCTCCAAGAGACTGACATCTATAATAGAAGGATCCTCCAAGAGACTGACATCTGTAATAGAGAGATCCTCCAAGAGACTGACATCTATAATAGAGACATCCCCCAAGAGACTGACATCTATAATAGAGGGATCCTCCAAGAGACTGACATCTATAATAGAGGGATCCTCCAAGAGACTGACATCTATAATAGAGACATCCCCCAAGAGACTGACATCTATAATAGAGACATCCCCCAAGAGACTGACATCTATAATAGAGACATCCTCCAAGAGACTGACATAGATAATAGAGGGATCCTCCAAGAGACTGACATCTATAATAGAGACATCCCCAAGAGACTGACATCTATAATAGAGACATCCTCCAAGAGACTGACATAGATAATAGAGGGATCCTCCAAGAGACTGACATCTATAATAGAGACATCCTCCAAGAGACTGACATAGATAATAGAGGGATCCTCCAAGAGACTGACATCTGTAATAGAGACATCCCCCAAGAGACTGACATCTGTAATAGAGACATCCCCCAAGAGACGGACATCTGTAATAGAGACATCCCCCAAGAGACTGACATCTATAATAGAGACATCCCCCAAGAGACTGACATCTATAATAGAGAGATCCTCCAAGAGACTGACATCTGTAATAGAGAGATCCTCCAAGAGACTGACATCTATAATAGAGAGATCCTCCAAGAGACTGACATCTATAATAGAGACATCCCCCAAGAGACTGACATCTATAATAGAGACATCCCCCAAGAGACTGACATCTATAATAGAGACATCCCCCAAGAGACTGACATCTATAATAGAGAGATCCTCCAAGAGACTGACATCTATAATAGAGAGATCCTCCAAAAGACTGACATCTATAATAGAGACATCCCCCAAGAGACTGACATCTATAATAGAGACATCCCCCAAGAGACTGACATCTATAATAGAGACTGACATCTATAATAGAGGGATCCTCCAAGAGACTGACATCTATAATAGAGGGATCCTCCAAGAGACTGACATCTGTAATAGAGACATCCCCCAAGAGACTGACATCTATAATAGAGGGATCCTCCAAGAGACTGACATCTGTAATAGAGACATCCCCCAAGAGACTGACATCTATAATAGAGGGATCCTCCAAGAGACTGACATCTATAATAGAGGGATCCTCCAAGAGACTGACATCTATAATAGAGACATCCCCCAAGAGACTGAGATCTATAATAGAGGGATCCTCCAAGAGACTGACATCTATAATAGAGACATCCCCCAAGAGACTGACATCTATAATGGAGAGATCCCCCAAGAGACTGACATCTATAATAGAGACATCCTCCAAGAGACTGACATCTATAATAGAGGGATCCTCCAAGAGACTGACATCTATAATAGAAGGATCCTCCAAGAGACTGACATCTATAATAGAGACATCCTCCAAGAGACTGACATCTATAATAGAGGGATCCTCCAAGAGACTGACATCTATAATAGAGACATCCTCCAAGAGACTGACATCTATAATAGAGGGATCCTCCAAGAGACTGACATCTATAATAGAGGGATCCTCCAAGAGACTGACATCTATAATAGAGACATCCCCCAAGAGACTGACATCTATAATAGAGGGATCCTCCAAGAGACTGACATCTATAACAGAGACATCCCCCAAGAGACTGACATCTATAACAGAGACATCCACCAAGAGACTGACATCTATAATAGAGGGATCCTCCAAGAGACTGACATCTATAATAGAGGGATCCTCCAAGAGACTGACATCTATAATAGAGAGATCCCCCAAGAGACTGACATCTATAATAGAGACATCCCCCAAGAGACTGACATCTATAATAGAGGGATCCTCCAAGAGACTGACATCTATAATAGAGGGATCCTCCAAGAGACTGACATCTATAATAGAGAGATCCTCCAAGAGACTGACATCTATAATAGAGACATCCCCCAAGAGACTGACATCTATAATAGAGACATCCCCCAAGAGACTGACATCTATAATAGAGACATCCCCCAAGAGGCTGACATCTATAATAGAGAGATCCTCCAAGAGACTGACATCTGTAATAGAGACATCCCCCAAGAGACTGACATCTATAATAGAGAGATCCCCCAAGTGACTGACATCTATATTAGAGAGATCCCCCAAGAGACTGACATCTGTAATAGAGACATCCCCCAAGAGACTGACATCTATAATAGAGAGATCCTCCAAGAGACTGACATCTATAATAGAGACATCCCCCAAGAGACGGACATCTGTAATAGAGACATCCCCCAAGAGACTGACATCTATAATAGAGAGATCCCCCAAGTGACTGACATCTATAATAGAGACATCCCCCAAGAGACTGACATCTGTAATAGAGACATCCCCCAAGAGACTGACATCTATAATAGAGACATCCCCCAAGAGACTGACATCTATAATAGAGACATCCCCCAAGAGACTGACATCTATAATAGAGACATCCCCCAAGAGGCTGACATCTATAATAGAGAGATCCTCCAAGAGACTGACATCTGTAATAGAGACATCCCCCAAGAGACTGACATCTATAATAGAGAGATCCCCCAAGTGACTGACATCTATAATAGAGAGATCCCCCAAGAGACTGACATCTGTAATAGAGACATCCCCCAAGAGACTGACATCTATAATAGAGAGATCCTCCAAGAGACTGACATCTATAATAGAGACATCCCCCAAGAGACGGACATCTGTAATAGAGACATCCCCCAAGAGACTGACATCTATAATAGAGAGATCCCCCAAGTGACTGACATCTATAATAGAGACATCCCCCAAGAGACTGACATCTGTAATAGAGACATCCCCCAAGAGACTGACATCTATAATAGAGACATCCCCCAAGAGACTGACATCTGTAATAGAGACATCCCCTTAGAGTTTGACATCTGTAATGACAGTGAGAGGCGTCTCCACAATGTACTGACTGTCGGGGGGTGAATGTTTTTTGTCTTTATTGTTTGTGTCGCTGTAAAAAAATCTTTGCACCTTAAAGTGGTCGACGTTGTGTAAATGAAATGGTAGAAAACACTCACCTCGCAATATATATATATGGACTGTGAGGGTGGTCTGTGAGGGTGGTCTGTGAGGGGAGGACTGTGGGGGTGGACTGTGAGGGGAGGACTGTGAGGGTGCTCTGTGAGGGTGGTCTGTGAGGGGAGGACTGTGGGGGTGGACTGTGAGGGGAGGACTGTGAGGGTGGTCTGTGAGGGTGGACTGTGAGGGAGGACTGTGAGGGGAG
This sequence comes from Rhinoderma darwinii, assembly GCF_050947455.1. Classification (NCBI taxonomy): domain Eukaryota; kingdom Metazoa; phylum Chordata; class Amphibia; order Anura; family Rhinodermatidae; genus Rhinoderma; species Rhinoderma darwinii. Next base: position 1,456,168 of record NC_134694.1, read on the forward strand.
GACTGTGAGGGGTGGTCTGTGAGGGTGGTCTGTGAGGGGAGGACTGTGAGGGTGGTCTGTGAGGGGTGGTCTGTGAGGGTGGTCTGTGAGGGGAGGACTGTGAGGGGAGGACTGTGAGGGTGGACTGTGAGGGGAGGACTGTGAGGGTGGACTGTGAGGGTGGTCTGTGAGGGGAGGACTGTGAGGGGAGGACTGTGAGGGTGGTCTGTGAGGGGAGGACTGTGAGGGGAGGACTGTGGGGGTGGTCTGTGAGGGAGGACTGTGAGGGGAGGACTGTGAGGGTGGTCTGTGAGGGGAGGACTGTGAGGGTGGTCAGTGAGGGGTGGTCTGTGAGGGGAGGACTGTGAGGGGTGGTCTGTGAGGGGAGGACTGTGAGGGTGGTCTGTGAGGGGAGGACTGTGAGGGTGGTCTGTGAGGGGAGGACTGTGAGGGTGGTCTGTGAGGGGAGGACTGTGAGGGTGGTCTGTGAGGGGAGGACTGTGAGGGTGGTCTGTGAGGGGAGGACTGTGAGGGTGGTCTGTGAGGGAGGACTGTGAGGGGAGGACTGTGAGGGTGGTCTGTGAGGGGAGGACTGTGAGGGTGGTCTGTGAGGGGAGGACTGTGAGGGTGGTCTGTGAGGGAGGACTGTGAGGGGAGGACTGTGAGGGTGGTCTGTGAGGGAGGACTGTGAGGGGAGGACTGTGAGGGAGGACTGTGAGGGTGGTCTGTGAGGGAGGACTGTGAGGGGAGGACTGTGAGGGTGGTCTGTGAGGGAGGACTGTGAGGGGTGGTCTGTGAGGGGAGGACTGTGAGGGTGGTCTGTGAGGGGAGGACTGTGAGGGTGGTCTGTGAGGGGAGGACTGTGAGGGTGGTCTGTGAGGGAGGACTGTGAGGGGAGGACTGTGAGGGTGGTCTGTGAGGGGAGGACTGTGAGGGGAGGACTGTGAGGGTGGTCTGTGAGGGGAGGACTGTGAGGGTGCTCTGTGAGGGGAGGACTGTGAGGGTGCTCTGTGAGGGGAGGACTGTGAGGGGAGGACTGTGAGGGTGGTCTGTGAGGGGAGGACTGTGAGGGGAGGACTGTGAGGGGAGGACTGTGAGGGTGCTCTGTGAGGGGAGGACTGTGAGGGGAGGACTGTGAGGGTGGTCTGTGAGGGTGGACTGTGAGGGAGGACTGTGAGGGGAGGACTGTGAGGGGTGGTCTGTGAGGGTGGTCTGTGAGGGGAGGACTGTGAGGGTGCTCTGTGAGGGTGGTCTGTGAGGGGTGGTCTGTGAGGGTGGTCTGTGAGGGGAGGACTGTGAGGGGAGGACTGTGAGGGGAGGACTGTGAGGGTGGACTGTGAGGGGAGGACTGTGAGGGTGGACTGTGAGGGTGGTCTGTGAGGGGAGGACTGTGAAGGTGGACTGTGAGGGTGGTCTGTGAGGGGAGGACTGTGAGGGGAGGACTGTGAGGGTGGTCTGTGAGGGGAGGACTGTGAGGGGAGGACTGTGAGGGTGGTCTGTGAGGGAGGACTGTGAGGGGAGGACTGTGAGGGTGGTCTGTGAGGGGAGGACTGTGAGGGTGGTCTGTGAGGGGAGGACTGTGAGGGTGGTCTGTGAGGGGTGGTCTGTGAGGGGAGGACTGTGAGGGGTGGTCTGTGAGGGGAGGACTGTGAGGGTGGTCTGTGAGGGGAGGACTGTGAGGGTGGTCTGTGAGGGGAGGACTGTGAGGGTGGTCTGTGAGGGGAGGACTGTGAGGGTGGTCTGTGAGGGAGGACTGTGAGGGGAGGACTGTGAGGGTGGTCTGTGAGGGGAGGACTGTGAGGGTGGTCTGTGAGGGGAGGACTGTGAGGGTGGTCTGTGAGGGAGGACTGTGAGGGGAGGACTGTGAGGGTGGTCTGTGAGGGAGGACTGTGAGGGGAGGACTGTGAGGGAGGACTGTGAGGGTGGTCTGTGAGGGAGGACTGTGAGGGGAGGACTGTGAGGGTGGTCTGTGAGGGAGGACTGTGAGGGGTGGTCTGTGAGGGGAGGACTGTGAGGGTGGTCTGTGAGGGGAGGACTGTGAGGGTGGTCTGTGAGGGAGGACTGTGAGGGGAGGACTGTGAGGGTGCTCTGTGAGGGGAGGACTGTGAGGGTGGTCTGTGAGGGGAGGACTGTGAGGGGAGGACTGTGAGGGGAGGACTGTGAGGGTGCTCTGTGAGGGGAGGACTGTGAGGGTGGTCTGTGAGGGGAGGACTGTGAGGGGAGGACTGTGAGGGTGCTCTGTGAGGGGAGGACTGTGAGGGTGCTCTGTGAGGGGAGGACTGTGAGGGTGCTCTGTGAGGGGAGGACTGTGAGGGTGCTCTGTGAGGGGAGGACTGTGAGGGGAGGACTGTGAGGGTGGTCTGTGAGGGGAGGACTGTGAGGGTGCTCTGTGAGGGGAGGACTGTGAGGGGAGGACTGTGAGGGTGGTCTGTGAGGGGAGGACTGTGAGGGTGCTCTGTGAGGGGAGGACTGTGAGGGGAGGACTGTGAGGGTGGTCTGTGAGGGGAGGACTGTGAGGGGAGGACTGTGAGGGTGCTCTGTGAGGGGAGGACTGTGAGGGTGCTCTGTGAGGGGAGGACTGTGAGGGTGGTCTGTGAGGGGAGGACTGTGAGGGGAGGACTGTGAGGGTGCTCTGTGAGGGGAGGACTGTGAGGGTGCTCTGTGAGGGGAGGACTGTGACTGAGGGTGGACTTAGTAACATTACACACATTATCATTGCTTTCACAGGATGAAATGGTAACAACCAATCACAGCGCTGCTTTCATTTGTCCAGGGTAGTTTAAAAAAGCAAAATGAATGCTGCACTGTGATTGGTTGCTATGGAAAACAAGGTCCGTGTATCTGTCAGATAGTTTGGCTACATGAACAGAATGTTATTATTCACTATGGGGCGTGCCCTCCAGGTAACCTGCCCAAACTCCGCCTCCAAACCGTCACTATCCATCAAATGTGCATGTGGAGAGGACGCATGTGCAGAAACTAATAAACATCCTCCCTCCCTCACTCGCTCGATCTGGGATTGGAGCACGCGCTGTTTCAATTTTCTTGCTGTCGATGTTCATCTGCGCATGAGTCTTCCACCTGGGCTCTGCGCCCGCGTACACGGACGTTACGGCAGATTTCACGCCTGCGCTTTGTGGCTGCAGGCTGGCATACTGCGCATGCGTGGCTGCTGCTCCGTTCCCAGGCCTGGCGCGCAGCCTCCTCGCTTCTAGTGTGTGCGGCTTCAATGAGCTGAGAACAAGGCCTGAAAATCAGGTAACCGGGGGGACGGAGCTCGTGACCGGGGCGGCCTCAATGTGTGACCAATGCTGCATATAGCCGGCCTGCTCCTGTACATCTCTGTGGAGACCAGGCCTGTAACTTCAATATGCTTTATGTTTTGACTCCCTTTACTTACGGCTGTTACCTCGAAATCCCTAACGTTTTTTCCCCTGTCTTTGTCTAAGTTCGCCCGGCGTGGCGGTTTACGAGCGTTTGTCCCGGGTTTTCACCGATTCATTCTTAACAGTAGATTTCTTCCTGCCGGTATCCCACGGTCTTCTGTCTATGTTGTACTGATCCTTAGTTACACCGGTAATATACTCCAGAGCTGCACTCACTATTCTGCTGGTGGAGTCACTGTGTACATACATTACTTATCCTGTACTGATCCTGAGTTACACCGGTAATATACTCCAGAGCTGCACTCACTATTCTGCTGGTGGAGTCACTGTGTACATACATTACTTATCCTGTACTGATCCTGAGTTACATCCTGTATTATACTCCAGAGCTGCACTCACTATTCTGCTGGTGGTCACTGTGTACATACATTACATTACTTATCCTGTACTGATCCTGAGTTATATCCTGTATTATACTCCAGAGCTGCACTCACTATTCTGCTGGTGGAGTCACTGTGTACATACATTACTTATCCTGTACTGATCCTGAGTTACATCCTGCATTATACTCCAGAGCTGCACTCGCTATTCTGCTGGTGGAGTCACTGTGTACATACATTACTTATCCTGTACTGATCCTGAGTTACATCCTGCATTATACTCCAGAGCTGCACTCGCTATTCTGCTGGTGGAGTCACTGTGTACATACATTACTTATCCTGTACTGATCCTGAGTTACATACTGTATTATACTCCAGAGCTGCACTCACTATTCTGCTGGTGGAGTCACTGTGTACATACATTACATTACTTATCCTGTACTGATCCTGAGTTATATCCTGTATTATACTCCAGAGCTGCACTCACTATTCTGCTGGTGGAGTCATTGTGTACATACATTACTTATCCTGTACTGATCCTGAGTTACATACTGTATTATACTCCAGAGCTGCACTCACTATTCTGCTGGTGGAGTCACTGTGTACATACATTACATTACTTATCCTGTACTGATCCTGAGTTATATCCTGTATTATACTCCAGAGCTGCACTCACTATTCTGCTGGTGGAGTCACTGTGTACACACATTACATTACTTATCCTGTGCTGATCCTGAGTTACATACTGTATTATACTCCAGAGCTGCACTCACTATTCTGCTGGTGGAGTCACTGTGTACATACATTACATTACTTATCCTGTACTGATCCTGAGTTACATACTGTATTATACTCCAGAGCTGCACTCACTATTCTGCTGGTGGAGTCACTGTGTACATACATTACTTATCCTGAGTTACATCCTGTATTATACTCAAGAGCTGCACTCACTATTCTGCTGGTGGAGTCACTGTGTACATACATTACTTATCCTGTACTGATCCTGAGTTATATCCTGTATTATACTCCAGAGCTGCACTCACTATTCTGCTGGTGGAGTCACTGTGTACATACATTACATTACTTATCCTGTACTGATCCTGAGTTACATCCTGTATTATACTCCAGAGCTGCACTCACTATTCTGCTGCTGGAGTCACTGTGTACATATATTACATTACTTATCCTGTACTGATCCGGAGTTACATCCTGTATTATACTCCAGAGCTGTACTCACTATTCTGCTGGTGGAGTCACTGTGTACATACATTACATTACTTATCCTGTACTGATCCTGAGTTATATCCTGTATTATACTCCAGAGCTGCACTCACTATTCTGCTGGTGGAGTCACTGTGTACATACATTACATTACTTATCCTGTACTGATCCTGAGTTATATCCTGTATTATACTCCAGAGCTGCACTCACTATTCTGCTGGTGGAGTCACTGTATACATACATTAAATTACTTATCCTGTACTGATCCTGAGTTACACCCTGTATTATACTCCAGAGCTGCGCTCACTATTCTGCTGGTGCAGTCACTGTGTACATACATTACATTACTTATCCTGTACTGATCCTGAGTTACATCCTGTATTATACTCCAGAGCTGCACTCACTATTCTGCTGGTGGAGTCACTGTGTACATACATTACTTAGCCTGTACTGATCCTGAGTTATATCCTGTATTATACTACAGAGCTGCACTCACTATTCTGCTGGTGGAGTCACTGTGTACATACATTACATTACTTATCCTGTACTGATCCTGAGTTACATCCTGTATTATACTCCAGAGCTGCACTCACTATTCTGCTGATGGAGTCACTGTGTACATACATTACTTAGCCTGTACTGATCCTGAGTTACATCCTGTATTATACTCCAGAGTTGCACTCACTATTCTGCTGGTGGAGTCACTGTGTACATATATTACATTACTTATCCTGTACTGATCCGGAGTTACATCCTGTATTATACTCCAGAGCTGCACTCACTATTCTGCTGGTGGAGTCACTGTGTACATACATTACTTAGCCTGTACTGATCCTGAGTTACATCCTGTATTATACTCCAGAGCTGCACTCACTATTCTGCTGGTGGAGTCACTGTGTACATATATTACATTACTTATCCTGTACTGATCCGGAGTTACATCCTGTATTATACTCCAGAGCTGCACTCACTATTCTGCTGGTGAAGTCACTGTGTACATACATTACTTATCCTGTACTGATCCTGAGTTACATCCTGTATTATACTCCAGAGCTGCACTCACTATTCTGCTGGTGGAGTCATTGTGTACATACATTACATTACTTATCCTGTACTGATCCTGTATTATACTCCAGAGCTGCACTCACTATTCTGCTGGTGGAGTCATTGTGTACATACATTACATTACTTATCCTGTACTGATCCTGAGTTATATCCTGTATTATACTCCAGAGCTGTGATCACTATTCTGCGTGCTTCAGAGCTGAAATCTCCCATTTCCTTTATGTTCAGTGTCTGCATATATTGTTCTTGTGATTGACATTCGGGGGAGAGTCGTCTTTACATCAGGCTCTGTAACTGCCGCCCAGCGTTTTAGGTGATTAGTTAAAGAGGCTCTGTCACCAGATTTTGCAACCCCTATCTGCTATTGCCTGTGATCGGCGCTGCAATGTAGATTACAGTAACGTTTTTATTTTAAAAAAACGAGCATTTTTGGCCAAGTTATGACCATTTTTGTAATTATGCAAATGAGGCTTGCAAAAGTCCAAGTGGGTGTGTTTAAAAGTAAAAGTCCAAGTGGGTGTGTATTAGGTGCGTACATCGGGGCGTGTTTAATACTTTCACTAGCTGGGCGCTCTGATGAGAAGTAACATCCTCTTCTCTTCAGAACGCCCAGCTTGTGACAGTGCAGATCTGTGACGTCACTCACAGGTCCTGCATCGTGACGGCCACATCGGCACCAGAGGCTACAGTTGATTCTGCAGCAGCATCAGCGTTTGCAGGTAAGATCGACTTACCTGCAAACGCTGATGCTGCTGCAGAATCAACTGTAGCCTCTGGTGCCGATGTGGCCGTCACGATGCAGGACCTGTGAGTGACGTCACAGATCTGCACTGTCAGATGCTGGGCGTTCTGAAGAGAAGAGGATGTTACTTCTCATCAGAGCGCCCAGCTAGTGAAAGTATTAAACACGCCCCGATGTACACACATAATACACACCCACTTGGACTTGTACTTTTAAACACACCCACTTGGACTTTTGCACGCCTCATTTGCATAACTACAAAAATGGTCATAACTTGGCCAAAAATGCTCGTTTTTTAAAAATAAAAACGTTACTGTAATCTACATTGCAGCGCCTATCTGCTGCAATAGCAGATAGGGGTTGCAAAATCTGGTGACAGAGCCTCTTTAAGCTGTCCACAATCTTGCTGACTGTTTCCAACTAGCAGAATTGTGACCGTACAGCTCTGATATTCTTGTCCTGTATCTGTTGTCTCGGTTCGTTTTCTCTTCTCTCCCCCCGGAGTTTCCCTTTAATGTCATTGCTTTATTGTGTAAATCGAGATGAGTGGAGTTTCCCGGGTGTCTGGTTTTCCTCCTCTCTCCTCCGCTCTGTGAAGTTTTTGCTGGTGTTGGGGGCGGGGGGGGGGGGGGTGCGTGAGTATATCAGTGCTGACGGCTTGTCGTGGTTCTGTACCTGCAGCAGCCGTCATAGAGGAGCGGACGTCGCCCTGCATCACGTGACCGCCATCCAGTTGTTCCATCATGGCCACAGAGGAGAAGAAGCCGGAGACTGAAGCGTCTAAAACACAATCCACCCCATCATCCTCCACCAACCAGAGCAAGGTCAGGATAGTCACCGGGTCACTCGTAACTTTACCTCCCGTAATTCAAGTCAGGGGGAGAATATATAAAAATAAAAGGTGCCAATTCTGTGGTATGAGCGCTGGTAAAAGCCATTGGTGAGACAACTGGATCTGCCGCCATCTTGGTTGTCTCTTCTGTGTCAGTTGCTCGGCAGCTTCTGCAGAAGAGACATGGCGGCAAATCCTGCTGAGAAAAAGGCAGGAAATCCGTCAACCTTTATTATACCCGGAAGGTGCAGGTCGTGGTTATCGTCTCGGTGTCCGCGGTGGTGGAGCCGCCCAGTAGACCGCCTGGTTTCTGGCCTGTGCTCGGCTCTGGGGACTGCCGGTTACGTCTCTGATCCCTCGTCATTACTTTGAGTTGTTGTTTTTTCTTTCAGCCCGCTCCTGTCAAGCCAAATTACACTCTGAAGTTCACCCTCGCCGGGCACACCAAGGCCGTGTCGTCTGTGAAGTTCAGCCCCAACGGGGAGTGGCTGGCGAGCTCATGTAAGATATGAATGATGTGTGGAGTCCCCGGAGGTTGGTGGTTGTTATAGCAGGACCTCCGCTTCTTATAGGGATCTGGTATTTCTGTCAGCGGCGGAGGGGGAACTTCTCTTATTAAAGGGGTTTTCCGATTATCATTATTTATCATAAATCCTCAGGATAGGTCATAAATATCAGATTGGTGGGGGTCCGGCCCCCACTAATCACGAGAACATGATTACCCTGCTGCTCCTGGGAGCCCATATGATTGGAGTTGTAGTGGGCATGCTCGGCTAGCACATATTTTTATAGGGCAGCTAAACGTTCTATCTGGCAGCCCCATAGAATGAATGGAGCGGTGGTCGGGCATGTGCAGTACCGCTCCAATCATATGGGGCTCCCAGGGACCGCAAGGTAAACCCGCTTTCACCATCAGTGGGGGTCCCTGGGGTCAAACCTCCACCCATCAGATATTTATCACCGATCCTGTGGATCGGTGATAAAGGGGTTTTCCTTTAATCAATATTTAAAGGCCATGGACCCGTTTTTTGGGGCATCTTTTGGTTGTTTTTTTTTGGTCGTTGTGATTGGTGTAACTTTATATTTAGGCTTTATTAAAAATACCTGTTACTATTGGAGATGCGGCCGTGCTGTATCCCCTGTACACAGCAGCTGTATCGCCTGTCAGTCCCAGGGACCTGACGGGATCCGCGTCGGCGGGTCCTGCGTGTCTCAGACAGTCCATACCTCAGATGTGATTGATTACAGGTGGATCCTGCGCAGACCCGGCAGGGCTGACAGATTCCGTGTAACAGGAGCGAAAAATCTGTGTATAGAGGATGCCGGACGGCCGCATCTCCAAAAGGAAAAGACTAAATACAAAGTTCCACCAATCACAGCGACTGTTTGTTTTATTGTTTTTTAAATGCCCTTAAAAGTGTAAGTGGGTTTTCTGGGATTTACCGATATAAACCTGGCAAGGATTCTGCCCCCTCTGTTCAAAACCATCTGCCGCCTGTAAATATCCACCGCATGTGAGACTGATGCTCGTCTAGTGCCAGAGAACACCCGACGTGTCGCCGCTGACTCCTCCCCGCCGCTGACTCCTCCCCGCCGCTGACTCCTCCCCGCCGCTGACTCCTCCCCGCCGCTGACTCCTCCCCGCCGCTGACTCCTCCCCGCGCTGACCGTACACATTAGGTGGCCTGTTTATGGGGCGGGCTGGAGACGTGGATGTAACGTGTTTGGGCAGCCACGAGCCCTGTCCTGCTGGGAGGAGGGAGAAGATTGTACGTCGGTACCGTCTCATTGTAACGTGGATATTACAAGTTCTATATTTCCTAACCTTCTGTTTATTTTCCCCTATTAAGCGGCTGACAAATTAATAAAAATATGGGGAGCGTACGACGGCAAGTTTGAGAAGACCATATCCGGACACAAGCTGGTAAGTGGCCCCTTTGTTTCCCGTCAGGTTGTCCGGGGCCGGGGATGGTTACCCTATTCATGTAAACAGACGCCCAATCACAGGCCCATTCCTCAGGAGACTTCAGCAATGATAATCACGCCGCCTGGCGACTTTAACGTCTTAATTCAGAGGCTGATGTGTCTCGGTGACTCTTTCAGGGAATATCAGATGTCGCCTGGTCCTCCGACTCCAATCTCCTGGTCTCTGCCTCCGATGACAAAACTCTGAAGATCTGGGACGTCAGCTCGGTGGGTGCCTGCGGCTTTATATTAGTGCTCCCGGAGCTTTCTATGCCAGCCATTGTGTGTGTGTGTGTGTGTGTGTGTGTGTGTGTGTGTGTGTGTGTGTGTGCGCGCGTGGGGAGGTTATGGTGTGTGTGTGTGTGTGCGCGCGTGGGGAGGTTATGGTGTGTGTGTGTGTGTGCGCGCGTGGGGAGGTTATGGTGTGTGTGCGCGCGTGGGGAGGTTATGGTGTGTGTGTGCACGCGTGGGGAGGTTATGGTGTGTGTGTGTGTGTGTGTGTGCGCGCGTGGGGAGGTTATGGTGTGTGTGTGCGCGCGTGGGGAGGTTATGGTGTGTGTGTGCACGCGTGGGGAGGTTATGGTGTGTGTGTGTGTGCGCGCGCGTGGGGAGGTTATGGTGTGTGTGTGTGCGCGTGGGGAGGTTATGGTGTGTGTGTGTGTGTGTGTGTGCGCGCGTTTGTTTTAGACGACTTGTCACCTGCTGCTGTGTGATCCTTGCAGTCTGTACTCTGCAATTAGCCGACCTCGTGCACAGTCGTGATTTCCGGGTCGGCCGGCAGCGGAGTGTCACCCGCGAGCCGCCCGCTAATCGCGGGCTGTGCACATGGCCGCATGCATTATTTCCTGTGAGCCTGGACCGCAGAACACGGCCGTAATAAGACATGTCCGTTCTTTCTGCGGTCCGGGCTCTTGGGCTATTCACGGACTGGTAGGCACGGTCGTGTGCATGGGCCAATAGGAATGAATGGGGCCGCAATTCTCCCGTGGGTTTTCAGGGGAATTTCGGCCGCAAAAGCATGTTTGTGTGCACAGGGCCTTAGGCTTCATACACATGACTGTAGTGTTTTTCTGGTCCATAAATTCCCGTACCGTGGTCCGTATTTTGCGGATGAATTGTCTACCGTCGTGCATCCGTGTGTCATCTGCAAAATGCAGATCATATAAAATAGCTCAAGGAAAACTTCCTATCGTCGCCTAGCAACACTAACGCAAATCCGCAAAATTACAGATGTCACACGGAGGTGTATCTGCAGTTTCTACTGGTCCATTGACTTCTATGGGCATGTCCGCATCGAATTTGTGGGCCGTAATAAAACATGTCCTGAGTTTGTGCGGCACGGATTTGCGGACATGCGGGGACCCGTGAAAACACGGATAGTGTGTATGGGCCCACAGAAATGAATGGGTCCACAATTCTCCCGTGGATTTTCGGGGGAATTGCGGACGCAAAAACATGTTCGTGTGCATGAGGCCTCCTATGGGCGAGTCCGTAACAAATTTGCGGGGGTGTAATAAAACGTGTCCTGAGTTTCTGCTGCTCATTTTTGTGGTCCTGAAAGAAACCGTGAAAACCACTGTGATGTGCGCGGTGCCATAGCGATGAATGCGCCCGCAATTTACTGGCAGAATTGCGGACGCAAAAACATGTTTGTGTGCATGAGGCCTTATATAGTAAAAGAATATGGAGTCCCCTATAGAGAGGTCTTCCTGCCATGGACGCTGCACCTCTGGGGGTACAAGTGCCGGCATTCTCTGTGGTTCTCGTCCTAGGACTTGTTCTACATTTGGTGGGTCCGGTGTTTGCTCCAGCTGTAACGCGGCAGCCAAACCATCCCCCAAGAATAGTCAGGAGAGACATCGCTGCGTTTTTTAGGACGTTGCGTCCGTAGAGCGTCACGCCTGCGTGCAGGGACCTCCGCTCACCACCTCCGCTCCCCCGTTACTTTACGCTCTTCTCGTCTTAGGGGAAATGTTTGAAGACGTTGAAGGGTCACAGTAACTACGTGTTCTGCTGCAACTTCAACCCACAGTCCAACCTCATCGTGTCCGGATCCGTAAGTGCCTGTTTTATTTTGCTTCTGCTTTGTTACATTGTGTCCATAGACTGAGACGTCAGGTGTAGGCGCCAGTTTTGTGCCGCCCCATTCGGTGCCAGTGTAGTCACGGCACTTTCTAACCATTAACCCCTTGTGGTCATATCTGGTCACATGATGTACAACCAGTTCATGCCAGACATGATCGGGATCCAACACTGACCTTTTCTCCAAACTTTTGGGGTGCAGAATTGCCTTGTATGTTTGTGTACAGCCATAACCACATCGCGGTCGGGGGACGTCCGTCCTTTATTCTTTTTCTAGGCTGCATTTTATTTCTCCATTGATGTTAAAGAATAAAATGTTTACTTCACCGTAGAGGTGTCACGTGACCAGGACAACCAATCACAGCACGCCGTTACGTTCTCCATGATTTATATGACCTCATGTGAAGACGATTTTTTTTTAAAGGGAAATTCCATTTACTGCGCTGTAAAATATCGGCACCGATAAAACCCTGTAAAGGAAGCGACAGATGCGCTAATGATCGAGCCGTCAGACCGATCAATGATCCGTCCGGTTTCTCCGGCGCTGATGTCACCGTTATTTTTAAGTATTCGATGTCGTGCAATATAAACGGGATTCAGGAAGGCGCCGCAGGAAATCGAAAAACCTGAACGTTTGTCTGGGGAGGACAGATCTTTGTGGTCGTGCTGTGAAACTACAACTCTCAGCACTCTCGGCATGCCCGCCGGCTGGGAGCCGTAGTTTTACGAGTATTGGAGACCACGGTCTGGGTCGTCTTCTCTTCACCTGTCTTGTCTTCTCATTCATCTTTGTCTTTCTCCAGTTTGATGAAAGTGTCAGAATATGGGACGTAAAAACCGGGAAGTGTCTGAAGACGTTGCCCGCGCACTCCGACCCCGTTTCTGCTGTAAGATTTTATTTAAAGTTTGTTTTTTTGTATCGTCACCAAAAAAAAGTTCTATTTATATTTTCTGCCCTCCCCATTATAAATTCTGAACATATCGCCAGTATTCTGAATCTGATCTCCCACCTCATACAATGTATCACTCCCATCATCCCTGAGCTCACCACTTCATCAGGCTGATTAGGGGGGTAGGTGTCGGGTAATGAGGCGGCTGCTCGTGGTTTGGGGATTATTTCTGGGAGCTCCATTACATCGGCAGATATCAGGTTTCCTTGTCTCGGGGGGAGGGGGCCGCTGGGGATACGCAGGTAACAGTCAGCATATGTCAAGTTTTTTTTATTTTTACCTCCGCAGGTGCATTTCAATCGTGACGGTTCCCTCATTGTCTCCAGTAGTTATGACGGCCTATGGTGAGTGTGGGCTCTGTGGCGAGTGTGGGCTCTGTGGCGAGTGTGGGCTCTGTGGCGAGTGTGGGCTCTGTGGCGGGTGTGGGCTCTGTGGCGGGTGTGGGCTCTGTGGCGGGTGTGGGCTCTGTGGCGGGTGTGGGCTCTGTGGCGGGTGTGGGCTCTGTGGCGAGTGTGGGCTCTGTGGCGGGTGTGGGCTCTGTGGCGAGTGTGGGCTCTGTGGCGAGTGTGGGCTCTGTGGCGGGTGTGGGCTCTGGCGGGTGTGGGCTCTGTGGCGGGTGTGGGCTCTGTGGCGGGTGTGGGCTCTGTGGCGAGTGTGGGCTCTGTGGCGGGCGAGTGTGGGCTCTGTGGCGGGCGAGTGTGGGCTCTGTGGCGGGCGAGTGTGGGCTCTGTGGCGGGCGAGTGTGGGCTCTGTGGCGGGCGAGTGTGGGCTCTGTGGCGGGCGTGGGCTCTGTGGCGAGTGTGGGCTCTGTGGCGAGTGTGGGCTCTGTGGCGGGCGAGTGTGGGCTCTGTGGCGTCATTCCGTGTTATGTTCCCAGAACACGATGAAAACCTCCGTAGTGACTCTTGTCAAGATGATAATTCTGTTCAGTCATTTCTTAGCTGACTGTCTGTGGGAAAGCTGGGTGACCACTATTATCAGACACCGCTCCTAATAGGACTTGTCACCCAGCTTTCCGAGGTTCTGCATGGACAGACTTCTGATTCAGGTGTCACTCCTGGAGCCCAGATCTGCCCGGTAGGGGTCCATTCACACGTCGCTGTTATACTGAAATGACTAAATCTTCACACAAGTTGATGGCCAATCTTTTAATACTTGTTGTTTTTCTTTATTTAGCCGGATCTGGGACACGGCGTCGGGCCAGTGCTTAAAAACACTGATCGGTAAGTTCTGCTCAAGAAAACTTTTTTCTTTTGGGGATTTCCAGCATTTAAAAACCTTTCTGGCCTATCCACGAGAGCGGCACCTACCCCCAGAACCGGTGTTACCACATCTGTCCGATTGTGTCCCGTCAATAATGCCATAAATGTTGAGGAATTCACCTGTAATGACCTACCAGTTGCTCCCCAGCACCTAGTTGCCAACTGCTGCTACTCTGGTAACTCCTCCTGGTAGCATTGTGTCGGTTTGTAGTCTAAGGAGCAACTGTAGGAGTTTTACACGTCCGCTGGGAATCTCCATGTACGGATGCGGTGTAACCTGTAGTGACGAGTCGTCCATGTTCTTCTGTCGTGATTCAGATGATGATAACCCCCCTGTGTCCTTCGTGAAGTTTTCTCCAAACGGCAAATACATTCTAGCGGCCACTCTAGACAAGTAAGTATAAGGATGTCACGTCCGCGCTGATGTCGCTTGTATAATAAGTGTTGTGAAGTTGTAGATGACTTTTGTTTCAAATCCACACCTTTCCCGAGATCTGATTGCTGTCAGTGAACGGAATAGCTGAAGGGTTTGTTACAATGTATCGGTGTAGGTAAGGCCTGGAGTCCACGCAGGAGAGAGATTCTTGCTACTACTGTGTTTATCTCACAGAGAACGCTGATACATTGTAACAAATCCTCAGCCGTGTGAGCAGGACCAGGTACATTGTCTCTGTCATGGGGATTGGAGCGTTGATTGGCACTTGTCACGTGACTGTTGCGGGATTATTCGTGTTGCGCTGTGTAACGCTTTGTGTTTTGCTGTTTTTCTAGCACTCTGAAGTTATGGGACTACAGTAAAGGGAAGGTACGTTCTCCACACAAGTGTTTGTCGTGTGCGGCATCTGCTGTGTAACTCGACACGGCGGCCCCGTCCCCAGCCGCCTGGAGCCGTTATCAGATAATGGCCTCGTATTGTGACCTGCGCTGATCAACACGGCGACGTCCACGTTCTGTCAGCTGCTAAATGTTCCTCAGGGGTCTCCTCTCCCGGGGATCAGGGAGCAGAGGTCGAGCCTGCGCTCTGATTGGTGCTATTCATGCAGGGAGAAGGCGGCGTCGAGAAAACGGACCCCTAATTATAAGAGAATACAGGGATGTTGGGGGAATTCTCATCTCATAATGATAGGATAAGCCATCACTATCTGATCAAAGGGGGTCTGACCTCTGAACCCCCCCCCCCCTCCCCGGTCATAAACAGCGTTTCCGCCATGGTTCTATGCGGTTCACGTTGACGCTGTTCACGGTCGGTACGATTACGACGATACCTCAGATGTATTTTTAGTTGTTTTTTTTGATGTTTTACGACTTTTGCCCAAAACTCTTTTGAACAAATGATGTCTTTTTGCGTCGTCGCTTTCCAAGAGCCGGAATCCTTTTCTTTTTCCGTGTGATGATTTGAGGGCTTGTTTTTTGCAGGACGAGTCGTAGTTCTGATTGGTTCTGTTTTGGGGTACATGGGACTTATTGATTAACGTTTTATTACTTTTTTGGGGGGCAATGGAAAGAAATCGTCATTGCGCCATTTTTATTTTTTTAGTTTTTTTTACGGCTTTTACCTTGCGGTTTAAATGACATGTCGACCTTATTGTTTGGGTCATTCCGGTCGTGGCGAGATCATATAAGGGTCTTCTATTTAATTTTTCACGCTTTTATTAAATAAAACGGCTTTGTTTTTCTTGTGTTTTTTTTACTGTAATTTCTATTTAACATTTATTCCTTCGTTTTTTCTGTCCACTAGGGGACGTTGCTATGCGGTCTCTTGAGCGCAGCTATAATGTACTTAGTATAGTGTAAAACTGATGGGCATATAGCCAGGGCGGGCCTGGGGGCATTTATTAGGCCATGACAGACCATGATTGGATTTGTGGGTCGGAGAGGGAGTTCCCACCCTCTGTAAACAAGTTAAATGCCGTGGTCGCTATTGACCGCAGCATTTAACGGGATAAACGGCCGCAATCAAAGTAAACCTCGATCACTACCATTGGAGCAGGAGCCCGGCAGTCTCCGGACAGCCCCGCACCCGCGACACCCGTGCAGGACTTAGACTAGGCTGCCGTGTAAAGGCGTATGGGTGGTCACTAAGGGGTTACTGCTCCGCTCAGACGAGTTGTGGTAAAGCGGCAGCTCCACCGCGCCCGCGCCGCAGGCTCCTGGTGATCAGACCCATGCAGGTGAAGTTGCTTGTGACTTTGTTTCCCCCATAGAGAAGCATTGAGGCGCAGAGTGGTCGTAATCCCACAAGTTTACCGTTCCCCGCGTCGTCTTTATCTGCTGACCTCGTTACCAGGCGATCAGAATGTTCGGTTCGATTTCTCCGTGCGTTTTATTATCGGTCAGGCCGGCGGGGAGGCGTCACGTCGCTGCATCGTGTTCTCTCCCGGCTGTCGCCATCACTAACCGCCTTCTCCTTATCACTTCCCAGTGCCTGAAAACGTACACGTGTCACAAGAACGAGAAGTACTGCATATTCGCCAATTTCTCCGTGACCGGCGGCAAGGTGCGTCCTGTGCGGATTAACCCCCGGTGCTTTGTCGTATGACGATCTCAGGTTTTGAGTTTTTCTATGTTTTTGCGTTACAGTGGATCGTGTCAGGGTCAGAAGATAATCTGGTTTACATCTGGAACCTCCAGACTAAGGAGATCGTGCAGAAATTACAGGGACACACAGGTAAGACGACGCGGGATCAAGGGACGACTCACATCCCCGAGCCTCACGTTGTGTAATAAAACGAATGCAGCTTTGTCGATCTTTTCCATTTATGAGATCTCTGCTAACTGTCAAAGAATTGAAACATTTCTGGTTTATGCTCCAGCCAAAGACCCATCCATGTTCTCACAGCTGAGGGTTTGTTACAATGTATCTGTGAGCTAAACACAGATATCTCCTGTCCTGTACTAAAGTCTCTTACCTATACTGATACACTGCAACAAACCCACCCACTTTGTGAGTAGACCTATCTCAGGACGATTTCTCTACCTTTTCATTCCACATCCCAAAAACATATTTCTAGGCTTTCTTTGGCACTACTGAGAGATTAGATTGTGAGCTCCTGGGGTCAGGAATGAGGGGGGGGGGGTGTCACGTTTTGTGGGTCTCATGGGTTAGGACCGGTCGCTGGATGTCTGTAGATTTGGAGCCGGTTGGCCTCATGTCGTCTTCTCCTTTTTTCAGATGTCGTCATTTCCACCGCCTGTCACCCAACAGAAAACATCATCGCCTCGGCCGCGCTAGAGAACGACAAGACCATCAAACTGTGGAAGAGCGACTGTTAAGCCTCCCCGGCCCCCGTATTACTGGACTGTCTCATCAGCGGCCGTCAGTGCGGCTCCACCTGGAGGGAGGACGTTGTACTACATTATTGTGAAATTAGAAGAAAACTGATGATGATTAAGATCTCGCAGCCTCAAATGTATTTTCTATTTTTTTGTTGCTCTTAATTTGGCGGTAATTCGTCGTTCCCGTTTTCTTCCCGTTTTTCTTCCTCACGTCACATGGTTTCCTGTCTCTTCAGTGATGAACAGCGAGTGAGCGGATAAGACGTGAACTGCCCAGCCCCCGCCCTCAAATATCATTACTTGTATTTTCTTCGTTCTTGTGGTTGTTTTTTACGTCTTGGATCGCACTTGAGCATAAAGTTCCAGTTTACATCTATATATAATCTATATAATGCCCAGACGCAGTGTAAAGCCTTTGTTTACTTGCCTTGATTTCATCCAGAGTCTTGTACTCCAGTCACATCCAGAGCTGCACTCGGGCTTCTTCTGGCTCCTGCTTGGAATTCATCAGCACTGCAGTAACCGCCCCCTTTTGGGTTCGCTGAAATCCTTTTATTCGGGGAGATATCTGTATCTACAGTGCCTGGTGTGGACAGCAGAGTCCAGACACTGAACCAGCAGCGGCCATCAGACGTCCGCTCCTCCAGCCTTGGAGCTATGAGTTTTGTTGCAGCTTTGGGTGTGAGTGGAGTATAAGATGTGGTGTAATTTATTAGAACATTGGTATTTGCAGAGTTGCTGAGCATTATAGGTGGGTTTAGCAGGTAAATGACGTTCAGTAGTGGAGCGGCGTGGTCATCGTCTATTCACCTGTGTCTTGCAGACTTTGCTTTTATTGGGGGTGACCTCCCCCCCCCTCCGTTCTGCAGGCATTGATAGTTTCGGTGTCTTGCAGTCTTCCACCTGTTTAGTCTTCAGTAACGCTAATGTTTTTTGTTCATTCATTTGTGACCAAAATGAGGGGAGGGGGTGCAAAGATCGCGGATCCTTCCCCTCCCCATCTCACTGTCTAGGGCTGTATAGTTATGTGTTTACCTGTTCAGAAGGACCGACTGCTGAAAGACACTGCAGCCTGCTCCTCCTGCGGTCGTCACAATCTATTCACACCCAGATACTGCCGCTTATCCTCAGCCCTTTGAGTGCGATAGGCCAATCAGGGCCTGAAGGGGTTAAAAGTTGTCTGCAAATAAGTTTTTATCGTTGAGCACGTCATGCTGGTTTTTAATAGACTTTATTTCAACTCCTTGGCTTTGTTTGAAAACTGCATGCTGTCAGTGAACAGGAACCATCATGGTTTGCGTTCACATTCTTAAAAGCAGCGTAAGGTTTGTTACAATGTATCAGTGTAGACAATCCTCAAAACAGCACAAATGTCTGTCCTGGACTCC
Organism: Rhinoderma darwinii; assembly: GCF_050947455.1. Classification (NCBI taxonomy): domain Eukaryota; kingdom Metazoa; phylum Chordata; class Amphibia; order Anura; family Rhinodermatidae; genus Rhinoderma; species Rhinoderma darwinii. The sequence goes on from NC_134694.1 coordinate 1,474,696, forward strand.
CAGCTGTTGGCTCTTTCCTGCATTGTAACAACACCTCAGCTGTGAGCAGGACTAGGTCAGGGTGGTTTTTCAGCCTCTGGATGTAAAGAATAAGATTTCTTTTTCACTGACAGCAAGTGGAGATCTTGAATGGTGAGGAAGTGAAGCGCAGAGTATTAGAAAGTTGCTGACCTTTTCCAGTGAGGAATCTCCGCAGGACGCCGGCCCTTTATCCTGCACCCGCTTCGCCTTCATTCTCTGCGGCTCTTCCCTTCTCCTTGATCCTCTTTTGCTGGATTAACGGTGGGAACGAGGGGGGGGGGGCATCACGGCGATCGTCGCATCCGATTGTAAAAATATTTCAATGTAAAAAAAAGATGTCAGCCGCAGTTTTTGTATTTTTTGAAGTTCATAGTATTGTATTGCTTATGGCATGAGTCTGTATTTACTTCAGAGCTTTTTTTTTTTTTTTTATATATATTTTTGTCAAATTTTAGTTTTGTTTTTTTTCTGACTACATACAGAACCATAAGCTGTAATAAAGAGGTGGGTTTTTACGTGACCACGTGTGTGCTGCCTCCTGTGTATCCCCCCGAGTAGTCTGTGGCCCTCAAGCTGCTGTAAAACTACAACCGGGCAGTAAGCATGTTGGGGGTTGTAGTTTTGCAACAGCCATAGAGCCGCACGTCCCCGACCACTGCTCGATGCCTCCGCTGGCTCCTTATGTTCACTGCAGTATATCCAGCACGGGACCGGGCGCGCGGGTACCGTATAGACAGGATGACGGGTCTCTGATAAGGTCACGGCTACACGGAGACTTATTGTAGCGCAGTCCGCAGGTATATACACTGATCAGCCGTGACAATACCTCTGCCAGGTGAAGTGAATAACATTGATGATCGGGTTACGATGGAGCCTGACGAGGGGGGGGGGGTGGGGGGGATATTATGCAGCAAGAGATCCGTCAGTTCATGAAGTTGATATTGAAAGTAGAAAAATGGAGAAGTGTAAGGCTGTGTTCACACGGAGTATTTTTGGGGAGGAATAGCTGCCTCAAAATTCCTTTTGGAACTTTGAGGCAGATATTCCTCTCCCTGCACGCCAATTATCGTGCAGTTTTTCGCCCGCGGCCATTGAGCGCCGCGGGCATAAAACAGCGTGAAATACGCTTTCTCCTGCCTCCCATTGAAGTCAATGGGAGGTCGGAGGCGGAAGCGCCCGAAGATAGGGCATGTCGCTTCTTTTTCCCGCGAGGCAGTTTTACTGCTCGCGGGAAAAAGACGCCGACGCCTCCCATTGAAATCAATGGGAGGCGTTCTCGGGCCGTTTTTGCCGAGTTTTGCGACGCGGTCTCCGCGTCAAAAAACTCGGCAACATAGCCTAAAAATCTGAGCGACTGACAAAGAAAATATTGTGATGCGTAGATGACGGTAAAATCATCTCCCGATCGGCTGGTCTTGGGTGCTCTCTGTCTCGTGGGGTGTTCTCGGTCCTGTGGGGTGTTCTATGGTGCGGTGTTCTCGGTCCTGTGGGGTGTTCCCTGTCTCGGGTGTTTTCGGTTCTATGGTGGGGTGTTCTCGGTCTGGGGTGTTTTCGGTCCTGTGGGGTGTTCTCTTTCTCGTGGGGTGTTCTCGGTCCTGTGGGGGTGTTCCCTGTCTCGGTCCTGTGGGGGTGTTCCCTGTCTCGGTCCTGTGGGGGTGTTCCCTGTCTCGGTCCTGTGGGGGTGTTCCCTGTCTCGTGGGGTGTTCCCTGTCTCGTGGGGTGTTCCCTGTCTCGTGGGGTGTTCCCTGTCTCGTGGGGTGTTCTCGGTATGTAGTGGTCAGTACCGACAAAGTGTTTTAAGGAAGGCCGAGCGGTGACCGGCGACAGTTCTGTAGCACATATTACTAATAAATTTCCTGCTGACTATGATGGAAAGGGGTCAGAACACGCAGAGCATCGCAGCTCGCTGTATTTGGGGCCCTGTAGCTGCAGACCAATCAGAGTGCCCATGCTGACCACCCCACCCCCCCCCCGTCCTCCGCTGAAAACCCCTACAATGGTCACGTGATCATCACAACTGGAGCAATGGAAGAAGACGCCTGGTCTGATACATCATGTGGACAGACGGCTGGGTGCGCGTGCACAGGGCTGGCCTTTTGGGTGTGTGACTTGTGCCATCGCACGGGGTGCATCACTCCAGCAAGTGGAAGGGGGCGCTGCACTGGCTCCCCCTGCCTGTGTCTCTGGAGCGGCCCGGACTCTGTAGCTGCCTTTTTGCCGGGCCGCTCCTCTGCTCTTGTGCCAGCGATGCACCGAGAGTGACAAGGCAACGTGTGTGTCAGCGCCAGAGCAGAGAAGGGCTGAGGAGCGCCCGGAAGATACCAGTGGTGTGTAAAAAAAAAAAGAACAACATGCTCGGTCATTATTTATATTTTATTAATATTACAAATTGCTATGTGGCACAGTGGGGGACATAAGGGGGCTGTATACTGTGTGACGGGGGGCACAAGGTGGCTGGGCATTATATTGTGTGTGGGGTCAGGGTTATGATCTGGACAATACTCTGCTGGGAAACCTTGTGTCCTGACATTCATGTGGATGTGACACGTACCATCGACCTAAACATTGCTGGAGACCCCCTTAATGGCAGCGTATTCCCTAATGGCAGTGCCCCTACCATGCCGCAGGATAATGTCCCCGCCACACTGCAAACATTGTCCAGAAGTGATGAGGTAGAAAGTCTTGTACCAGAGACCACAGGAACGTTCAGACTTTTGTACCGGAGACCACAGGAATCTCCAGACATCTTGTACCGGAGACCACAGGAACCCCCACACGTCTTGTACTGGGGACCACAGGAACCTCCAGAAGTCTTGTACCGGAGACCACAGGAACCCCCACATGTCTTGTACCGGAGACCACAGGAACCCCCACACGTCTTGTACCGGACACCACAGGAACCTCCAGACGTCTCGTACCGGAGACCACAGGAACCTCCAGACGTCTCGTACCGGAGACCACAGGAACCTTCACACGTCTTGTACCGGACACCACAGGAACCTCCAGACGTCTCGTACAAGAGACCACAGGAACCTCCAGACGTCTTGTACCAGAGACCACAGGAACCTCCAGACGTCTTGTACCGGAGACCACAGGAACCCCCACACGTCTAGTACCGGAGACCACAGGAACCTCCAGACGTCTCGTAACGGAGACCACAGGAACCTCCAGACATCTCGTACCGGAGACCACAGGAACCTCCAGACGTCTCGTACCGTAGACCACAGGAACCTCCAGACGTCTCGTACCGGAGACCACAGGAACCTCCAGACGTCTCGTACCGGAGACCACAGGAACCTCCAGACGTCTCGTACCGGAGACCACAGGAACCTCCAGACGTCTCGTACCGGAGACCACAGGAACCTCCAGACGTCTCGTACCGGAGACCACAGGAACCTCCAGACGTCTCGTACCGGAGACCACAGGTACCTTCACACATCTTGTACCGGAGACCACAGGAACCTCCAGACGTCTCGTACCGGAGACCACAGGAACCTCCAGACGTCTCGTACCGGAGACCACAGGAACCTCCAGACGTCTCGTACCGGAGACCACAGGAACCTCCAGACGTCTCGTACCGGAGACCACAGGAACCTCCAGACGTCTCGTACCGGAGACCACAGGAACCTCCAGACGTCTCGTACCGGAGACCACAGGAACCTTCACACGTCTCGTACCGGAGACCACAGGAACCTTCACACATCTTGTACCGGAGACCACAGGAACCTCCAGACGTCTCGTACCGGAGACCACAGGAACCTCCAGATGTCTTGTACCGGAGACCACAGGAACCTCCAGACGTCTTGTACCGGAGACCACAGGAACCCCCACACGTCTCGTACCGGAGACCACAGGAACCTCCAGACGTCTCATACCGGAGACCACAGGAACCTTCAGACGTCTTGTACCGGAGACCACAGGAACCTCCAGACGTCTTGTACCGGAGAGCACAGGAACCCCCACACGTCTTGTACCGGAGACCACAAGAACCTCCAAACGTCTTGTACCAGAGACCACAGGAACCTTCAGATTTTTGTACCGGAGACCACAGGAACCTCCAGAAGTCTTGTACCGGAGACCACAGGAACCCCCACACGTCTTGTACCGGAGACCACAGGAACCTCCAGACGTCTTGTACCGGAGACCACAGGAACCTCCAGACGTCTTGTACCGGAGACCACAGGAACCCCCACACGTCTTGTACCGGAGACCACAAGAACCTCCAGACGTCTTGTACCAGAGACCACAGGAACCTTCAGACTTTTGTACCGGGGACCACAGGAACCTCCAGACGTCTTGTACCGGAGACCACAGGAACCCCCACACGTCTTGTACCGGAGACCACAGGAACCTCCAGAAGTCTTGTACCGGAGACCACAGGAACCCCCACACGTCTTGTACCGGAGACCACAGGAACCTCCAGACGTCTTGTACCGGAGACCACAGGAACCCCCACACGTCTTGTACCGGACACCACAGGATCCTCCAGACGTCTCGTACCAGAGACCACAGGAACCTCCAGACGTCTCCTACCGGAGACCACATGAACCTTCACACGTCTTGTACCGGAGACCACAGGAACCTCCAGACGTCTCGTACCGGAGACCACAGGAACCCCCACACGTCTTGTACCGGAGACCACAGGAACCTCCAGACGTCTTGTACCGGAGACCACAGGAACCCCCACACGTCTTGTACCGGACACCACAGGAGCCTCCAGACGTCTCGTACCGGAGACCACAGGAACCTCCAGTCGTCTCGTACCGGATACCACAGGAACCTCCAGACGTCTCGTACCGGGGACCACAGGAACCTTCACACGTCTTGTACCGGAGACCACAGGAACCTCCAGACGTCTCGTACAAGAGACCACAGGAACCTCCAGACGTCTCGTACCAGAGACCACAGGAACCTCCAGACGTCTTGTACCGGAGACCACAGGAACCCCCACACGTCTAGTACCGGAGACCACAGGAACCTCCAGACGTCTCGTACCGGAGACCACAGGAACCTCCAGACGTCTCGTACCGGAGACCACAGGAACCTCCAGACGTCTCGTACCGGAGACCACAGGAACCTCCAGACGTCTCGTACCGGAGACCACAGGAACCTCCAGACGTCTCGTACCGGAGACCACAGGAACCTCCAGACGTCTTGTACCGGAGACCACAGGAACCCCCACACGTCTTGTACCGGACACCACAGGAGCCTCCAGACGTCTCGTACCGGAGACCACAGGAACCTCCAGTCGTCTCGTACCGGATACCACAGGAACCTCCAGACGTCTCGTACCGGGGACCACAGGAACCTTCACACGTCTTGTACCGGAGACCACAGGAACCTCCAGACGTCTCGTACAAGAGACCACAGGAACCTCCAGACGTCTCGTACCAGAGACCACAGGAACCTCCAGACGTCTTGTACCGGAGACCACAGGAACCCCCACACGTCTAGTACCGGAGACCACAGGAACCTCCAGACGTCTCGTACCGGAGACCACAGGAACCTCCAGACGTCTCGTACCGGAGACCACAGGAACCTCCAGACGTCTCGTACCGGAGACCACAGGAACCTCCAGACGTCTCGTACCGGAGACCACAGGAACCTCCAGACGTCTCGTACCGGAGACCACAGGAACCTCCAGACGTCTCGTACCGGAGACCACAGGAACCTTCAGACGTCTCGTACCGGAGACCACAGGAACCTCCAGACGTCTCGTACCGGAGACCACAGGAACCTCCAGACGTCTCGTACCGGAGACCACAGGAACCTCCAGACGTCTCGTACCGGAGACCACAGGAACCTCCAGACGTCTCGTACCGGAGACCACAGGAACCTCCAGACGTCTCGTACCGGAGACCACAGGAACCTCCAGACGTCTCGTACCGGAGACCACAGGAACCTCCAGACGTCTCGTACCGGAGACCACAGGAACCTCCAGACGTCTCGTACTGGAGACCACAGGAACCCCCACACGTCTCGTACCGGAGACCACAGGAACCTCCAGACGTCTCGTACCGGAGACCACAGGAACCTTCAGACGTCTTGTACCGGAGACCACAGGAACCTCCAGACGTCTTGTACCGGAGACCACAGGAACCCCCACACGTCTTGTACCGGAGACCACAAGAACCTCCAAACGTCTTGTACCAGAGACCACAGGAACCTCCAGACGTCTTGTACCGGAGAGCACAGGAACCTCCAGACGTCTTGTACCGGAGACCACAGGAACCCCCACACGTCTAGTACCGGAGACCACAGGAACCTCCAGACGTCTCGTACCGGAGACCACAGGAACCTCCAGACGTCTCGTACCGGAGACCACAGGAACCTCCAGACGTCTCGTACCGGAGACCACAGGAACCTCCAGACGTCTCGTACCGGAGACCACAGGAACCTCCAGACGTCTCGTACCGGAGACCACAGGAACCTCCAGACGTCTTGTACCGGAGACCACAGGAACCCCCACACGTCTTGTACCGGACACCACAGGAGCCTCCAGACGTCTCGTACCGGAGACCACAGGAACCTCCAGTCGTCTCGTACCGGATACCACAGGAACCTCCAGACGTCTCGTACCGGGGACCACAGGAACCTTCACACGTCTTGTACCGGAGACCACAGGAACCTCCAGACGTCTCGTACAAGAGACCACAGGAACCTCCAGACGTCTCGTACCAGAGACCACAGGAACCTCCAGACGTCTTGTACCGGAGACCACAGGAACCCCCACACGTCTAGTACCGGAGACCACAGGAACCTCCAGACGTCTCGTACCGGAGACCACAGGAACCTCCAGACGTCTCGTACCGGAGACCACAGGAACCTCCAGACGTCTCGTACCGGAGACCACAGGAACCTCCAGACGTCTCGTACCGGAGACCACAGGAACCTCCAGACGTCTCGTACCGGAGACCACAGGAACCTCCAGACGTCTCGTACCGGAGACCACAGGAACCTTCAGACGTCTCGTACCGGAGACCACAGGAACCTCCAGACGTCTCGTACCGGAGACCACAGGAACCTCCAGACGTCTCGTACCGGAGACCACAGGAACCTCCAGACGTCTCGTACCGGAGACCACAGGAACCTCCAGACGTCTCGTACCGGAGACCACAGGAACCTCCAGACGTCTCGTACCGGAGACCACAGGAACCTCCAGACGTCTCGTACCGGAGACCACAGGAACCTCCAGACGTCTCGTACCGGAGACCACAGGAACCTCCAGACGTCTCGTACCGGAGACCACAGGAACCCCCACACGTCTCGTACCGGAGACCACAGGAACCTCCAGACGTCTCGTACCGGAGACCACAGGAACCTTCAGACGTCTTGTACCGGAGACCACAGGAACCTCCAGACGTCTTGTACCGGAGACCACAGGAACCCCCACACGTCTTGTACCGGAGACCACAAGAACCTCCAAACGTCTTGTACCAGAGACCACAGGAACCTCCAGACGTCTTGTACCGGAGAGCACAGGAACCTCCAGACGTCTTGTACCGGAGACCACAGGAACCCCCACACGTCTAGTACCAGAGACCACAGGAACCTCCAGAAGTCTTGTACCGGAGACCACAAGAACCTCCAGATGTCTTGTACCAGAGACCACAGGAACCTTCAGACTTTTGTACCGGGGACCACAGGAACCCCCAGACGTCTTGTACCGGAGACCACAGGAACCCCCAGACGTCTTGTACCGGAGACCACAGGAACCTCCAGAAGTCTTGTACCGGAGACCACAGGAACCCCCACACGTCTTGTACCGGAGACCACAGGAACCTCCAGACGTCTTGTACCAGAGACCACAGGAACCCCCACACGTCTTGTACCGGACACCACAGGAACCTCGAGACGTCTCGTACCGGAGACCACAGGAACCTCCAGACGTCTCGTACCGGAGACCACAGGAACCTTCACACGTCTTGTACCGGAGACCACAGGAACCTCCAGACATCTCGTACCGGAGACCACAGGAACCTCCAGAAGTCTTGTACCGGAGACCACAAGAACCTCCAGATGTCTTGTACCAGAGACCACAGGAACCTTCAGACTTTTGTACCGGGGACCACAGGAACCTCCAGACGTCTTGTACCGGAGACCACAGGAACCCCCACACGTCTTGTACCGGAGACCACAGGAACCTCCAGACGTCTTGTACCAGAGACCACAGGAACCCCCACACGTCTTGTACCGGACACCACAGGAACCTCCAGACGTCTCGTACCGGAGACCACAGGAACCTCCAGACGTCTCGTACCGGAGACCACAGGAACCTCCAGACGTCTCGTACCGGAGACCACAGGAACCTCCAGACGTCTCGTACCGGAGACCACAGGAACCTCCAGACGTCTCGTACCGGAGACCACAGGAACCTTCACACGTCTCGTACCGGAGACCACAGGAACCTCCAGACGTCTTTTACCGGAGACCACAGGAACCTCCAGACGTCTCGTACCGGAGACCACAGGAACCTCCAGACGTCTCGTACCAGAGACCACAGGAACCTCCAGACGTCTCGTACCGGAGACCACAGGAGCCTCCAGACGTCTCGTACCGGAGACCACAGGAGCCTCCAGACGTCTCGTACCGGAGACCACAGGAGCCTCCAGACGTCTCGTACCGGAGACCACAGGAGCCTCCAGACGTCTCGTACCGGAGACCACAGCAGCCTCCAGACGTCTCGTACCGGAGACCACAGCAGCCTCCAGACGTCTCGTACCGGAGACCACAGGAGCCTCCAGACGTCTCGTACCGGAGACCACAGGAGCCTCCAGACGTCTCGTACCGGAGACCACAGGAACCTTCACACGTCTCGTACCGGAGACCACAGGAACCTCCAGACGTCTCGTACCGGAGACCACAGGAACCTCCAGACGTCTCGTACCGGAGACCACAGGAACCTCCAGATGTCTCGTACCGGAGACCACAGGAACCTCCAGACGTCTCGTACCGGAGACCACAGGAACCTCCAGACGTCTTGTACCAGAGACCACAAGATCCTCCACACGTCTTGTGGAGTCCAGGCCTCGCCTGGTCACAGCTGTAACGGCAGCACGAGGGCGACTACACAATATTAGGCAGGTGGTGTATTGTTATCGCTGATCGTGTGTTTATGTTTTTGCCTCCATGTTCCAGTTACGACACCGTCGCTCCACCACAAAGACGCATCTACTGCTTGAGCCAATTAAAATAAGGTCCAATTATGGTGCCACGCAGGTTCTTTCTGCTCTTGTAGTCCTTGTTCACTTAGTGCAGATTTGCATGTATTTTTAAGCCAAAAAACAGTAATGGAGCCTAAATAAAAGAATAAAATGACGTCTGTTCTCCTGGATACAATTCTGGTTAAGGCTTAAAAATACATGCAAAATCTGCAGCAAATCTGCACTGTGTGAACAAGGACTAATGCTCTGTTCACACTTGCATCAACATTTCCGTTGTTCTGCTCAGTCACCGAAAATAAAAGAAGCGCTGGATCTCTTTCATGACGGACACAAACAGCGCATAGCAGAGCCTATAGCCTTTAGTGTGGTCTGTCCGGTTTCTGTCATTCTTTATTTTGTGCAGGAAATATGATGAAATCTACAACAGAGACTCAGACACAGGTGTGAACAGAGCTGAAGAATGAGTCCGTGAGCAGTCCGCCAGCGATATCGCAGCATGTTACACTGTTCTGACCTTCAGAAAACAAGAGAAAAGAACTGACTCAAGTGTGAACAGCGCCTAAGCCAAACACTCCACTGACGGTCGCATGTATGCCCAGTGGTGCCATGGAGCTCCTGTCCATTCTAACCCATGTCCATGCCACTCAGCTAGAGATGCCCGCTACTCCAATCTCCAGAAAGGTCTCGTCTTTCCCAAACGGGCGTATATCGGGTGCAGAGGTAGCAGTCATACCGGACCCTGGAGCCACGTAAGATACCAGTATTATACATGGTGGGGGCAGGAGCTTCTTTACCCCTCTGCCCCCAGACTGTGCCAGCTTAATATTGTGTATGTGCCAGGACAACAATAGCTGGAGATGCTGTCTACAAGTACCGACCAGCTGGAGACTCCCCAATGCCAAACATCCCCGACTGTGACCACCCCCCCCCCCACAGATGGATGTCCAGTCTGTGCCCACCCGCGACATGCCAACTCTACACTAAGTAACCCCCCTAACTTGAGACTCCGCCAAACCCTGTAAGGCCCTGTTCACACAGAGATTTGTGGCGCGTAATTTGACGTGGAAACTGCATCAGAAAACGCCTCCCATTGATTTCAATAAGAGGAGGCGGCGCTTTTTCCCGCAAGCGGTTTCATCTCTGACCTCCAATGGGAGGCAGAGAAAGCGGTATTCGCTGAGTTTTTTGCATGTAGTGCTCAATGGCCGCTGCTGAAAAATGCTGCGAAAAATGCGGCAAAGAGAGTGCAGGCAGGTCAAAATCTGTCTCAAAATTCCTGACGGACTTATGTGCCAGAGATTTCTGTCTGCAAAAAAAGTCTGTGTGAACAGGGACTAAGACCGTTCCTCAGTGAAAGGTATCGTTTTTATTATTATGAACATTATCATTATTATTGTTATTATTATTATTTGATGATTATTTTTTTATTATTAGATTATTATTATTTTGTTATTTTTTATTATTAGATTATTGATAAAAGGGGAAAAAAAAACGTGGTTAGAGATGCCACTAAGTAGGTGGCAATGCCTTAACCGTATGCGTGTTGTGAAGGCCTCGCGGCCTCTTCCATCCTTGTCAAGGGGAGTGCTAACCTTCTCTCCTTTCATACAACACACTAACCATAGGGGCGCCGGCGGTATATAAGGCTCTTACACTGCAGAAAATGTCATATTAGGGCGACTCCACCATTTCTTGTTCATTCTTCCGATATAATCGCACTCATCGTCATCACCGGCCCGTACCGAAAATATCCGCTAATTACTCCCCAAATAGCCCCAAAATCGTGCCAGAAGTGCCTTATTACTAGCTATTTACATATGCATAGATTCTGACCAATGGCCATGAAGGGGCGTGGCTTCTGAGGAAATCGTTTGCCGCTTGTTACCCGGAAGTGATTCTGCTCTTTGTCCCCTCAGGATATATTATCGTAATAACATGACGATGCGGCAGATAGAATCAGAGGCGACAGATAGTACGATTAGTTAACCATATTGTGAATTTTATTTCTTAAAGACATAAATTAAGTAATTCATTCACCATATTACGACTGTCAGAAAAGAGACAGGAGCCCTCTTGTGGTTGGCAGGTGTACTATTATCCCGCGCCTGACCTCCAGTGGTCACCAGAAGCAGTGCACTCTGCCCGCCTGCTATATAGTAGGACTACAACTCCCAATATTATTCACCTTGTCATTTTTCTGCTAGGAGTCTATTGATTTCTGACAGTTTCTATAGTGACTGCCCAGGATCATCGGCAGAACGGGACACTGACAGTGCAACCTCACCTGTATCATCAGATGGTCGGCCGATCTGATCTAATGTGTGTGGTAAACTGCAGCCCCCTCTAGAAATAATGACTTTCCATGATTTCCTATGGAAGTAGAATTATCTAGACTTCATGTCAGTCATCCATTGAAGAACACTACAGTTAGCAACTTGGCTGATAACAGGGAACAATAGACTGCATTAATCTGTCCTGCAGTCACAATTTCCCTTTAGCCTGGCATGGCTGATAACAGAGAACAATAGATTGTATGAAGCTCTCCGGCAGTCAGGTCTCTCTTTAGACGGAAATGGCTGATAACAGAGAACAATATATAGTTTTCCAGTCAGCTTGAAATGGCTGATAACAGGGAGCAGACGCTTATATTGCAGGCCGCAGTGCCGTTTGCAATTCCCCTAATGAGCGGTCAGCAGCTGAGACTCGTTCAGGAGCCGCTCCTTGTATTTTTTTAGGTTCTGGGAAGCTTCTTCTGTTTGAAGGTGTTGTGCACTGCAGTCTGCTCCATCTGTGTATGCAGGAATGATCTGGACGGATGATTTGCAGGTACCGTCTTGTGTATAATATCCTGTCCCTGATCGCTTCCTATATCTGTGAGGTGAAGCTGCACGGGCGGTCATATTGGGGGTCTTCATCATCTGCCCCCCCCCCTTGCAGGTAGAGACTGAACACCAGACGCTGCAGATAACCAGTGCATGAAACCGAGACTTTGCTTCAATTTCATCTCTGCTTGCTGTCAGGAAATGAAAACCTTACCAGACATGTTTCACAGCTGAGGGTTTGTTACATTTGTATCCAGGCTAGATAAATGCCCAGGACTCCAGGCTGATACGTTTCACCCGCAGTGATCCATTGTAACAAACTATCTGGACATGAGCGAGCTGTGTGTTGTGGATGTGTATAGGCCGTTATTTTTTTTTTACTGTTGTGTCCAGTCTGACCGGATTTGATGCGAAAACAGCTCCTGATTTTCAGACGTTTTTGTAGCAACCCGCGTTTTTCGTGGCGTATTTTACGGACGTTATTGGATCTGTTTTTCAATGGAGTCAATGAAAAACTCCTCCAAAAACGTCCCAAGAACTTTTTTGTGGGTGTATTTTTACGCGCCGTATTTTGACAGCGACGCGTAAAATTAAGCCTCGTGGGAACAGAACATTGTAATTCCCATTGCAAGCAGTGGGCAGATGTTTGTAGGCACTTTTTTTTTTCAGGCGTAATTCGAGGCGTAAAACGCCCGAACTACGTCTGAAAACACTGTGTGTGAACATACCCTGATAGTTATGTATCTGCCTGTGTCTAATCAGTGCTGTATAGTCTGCAGGGTGATAATACTCTGCAGAGCGCTGTGTAGTACCGGTATCTGACCACTATATGATCACTGTATAGTCTGCAGGGTGATAATACTCTGCAGAGCGCTGTGTAGTACCGGTATCTGACCACTATATGATCACTGTATAGTCTGCAGGGTGATAATACTCTGCAGAGTGCTGTGTAGTACTGGTATCTGACCACTATATGATCACTGTATAGTCTGCAGGGTGATAATACTCTGCAGAGTGCTGTGTAGTACCGGTATCTGACCACTATATGATCACTGTATAGTCTGCAGGGTGATAATACTCTGCAGAGTGCTGTGTAGTACTGGTATCTGGTCCTGTATGGTGGTAATACTCTGCAGAGCGCTGTGTAGTACCGGTATCTGACCACTATATGATCACTGTATAGTCTACAGGGTGCTAATACTCTGCAGAGCGCTGTGTAGTACTGGTATCTGACCACTATATGATCACTGTATAGTCTGCAGGGTGATAATACTCTGCAGAGCACTGTGTAGTACTGGTATCTGACCACTATATGATCACTGTATAGTCTGCAGGGTGATAATACTCTGCAGAGCGCTGTGTAGTACTGGTATCTGACCACTATATGATCACTGTATGGTCTGCAGGGTGATAATACTCTGCAGAGCACTGTGTAGTACTGGTATCTGAGCACTATATGATCACTGTATAGTCTGCAGGGTGATAATACTCTGCAGAGCACTGTGTAGTACTGGTATCTGACCACTATATGATCACTGTATAATCTGCAGGGTGATAATACTCTGCAGAGTGCTGTGTAGTACCGGTATCTGACCACTGTATGATCACTGTATAATCTGCAGGGTGATAATACTCTTCAGAGCACTGTGTAGTACTGGTATCTGACCACTATATGATCACTGTATAATCTGCAGGGTGATAATACTCTTCAGAGTACTGTGTAGTACTGGTATCTGACCACTATATGATCACTGTATAGTCTGCAGGGTGATAATACTCTGCAGAGCGCTGTGTAGTACTGGTATCTGACCACTATATGATCACTGTATAGTCTGCAGGGTGATAATATTCTGCAGAGCGCTGTGTAGCACTGGTATCTGGCCACTATATGATCACTGTATGGTCTGCAGTGTGATAATACTCTGCATAGTGCTGTGTAGTACCGGTATCTGACCACTATATGATCACTGTATGGTCTGCAGTGTGATAATACTCTGCAGAGCGCTGTGTAGACCTGGCATATGATCCCTGTATGGTCTGCATGCTGATAATACCCTGCAGAGTACAGTGTAGTACCGGTATCTGACCACTGTATGATCACTGTATAGTCTGCAGGGTGATAATACTCTGCAGAGTGCTGTGTAGTATTGGTATCTGACCACTATATGATCACTGCATAGTCTGCAGAGTGCTGTGTAGTACTGGTATCTGACCACTATATGATCACTATAGTCTGCAGGCTGATAATACCCTGCAGAGTACAGTGTAGTACCGGTATCTGACCACTGTATGATCACTGTATAGTCTGGAGGGTGATAATACTCTGCAGAGCGCTGTGTAGCACTGGTATCTGGCCACTATATGATCACTGTATGGTCTGCAGAGCGCTGTGTAGACCTGGTATTGACCACTATATGATCACTGTATAGTCTGCAGAGTGATAATACTCTGCAGAGCGCTGTGCAGTACTGGTATCTGACCACTGTATGGTCTGCAGGGTGATAATACTCTGCAGAGTGCTGTGTAGTACCGGTATCTGATCACTATATAGTCACTGTATGGTCTGCAGGGTGATAATACTCTGCAGAGCGCTGTGCAGTACTGGTATCTGACCACTATATGATCACTGTATGGTCTGAAGGGTGATAATACTCTGCAGAGCGCTGTGTAGTACTGGTATCTGACCACTATATGATCACTGTATAGTCTGCAAAGTGATAATACTCTGCAGAGCGCTGTGCAGTACTGGTATCTGACCACTATATGATCACTGTATGGTCTGAAGGGTGATAATACTCTGCAGAGCGCTGTGTAGTACCGGTATCTGATCACTATATAGTCACTGTATGGTCTGCAGGGTGATAATACTCTGCAGAGTGCTGTGTAGTACTGGTATCTGAGCACTATATGATCACTGTATAGTCTGCAGGGTGATAATACTCTGCAGAGCGCTGTGTAGTACCGGTGTCTGACCACTATATGATCACTGTATGGTCTGAAGCGTGATAATACTCTGCAGAGCGCTGTGTAGTACTGGTATCTGACCACTATATGATCACTGTATAGTCTACAGGGTGCTAATACTCTGCAGAGCGCTGTGTAGTACTGGTGTATGATCACTGTATGGTCTGCAGGGTGATAATACTCTGCAGAGCTCTGTGTAGTACTGGTGTCTGACCACTATATGATCACTGTATAGTCTGCAGGGTGATAATACTCTGCAGAGCGCTGTGTAGTACTGGTGTCTGACCACTATATGATCACTGTATGGTCTGCAGGGTGATCCTACTCTGCAGAGCGCTGTGTAGACCTGGTATCTGACCACTGTATAGTCTGCAGGGTGATAATACTCTGCAGAGCTCTGTGTGGTCTGACCTCTATATGATCACTGTATGGTCTGCAGGGTGATAATACTCTGCAGAGCACTGTGTAGTACTGGTATCTGACCACTACATGATCACTGTATGGTCTGCAGGCTGATAATACTCTGCAGAGCGCTGTATAGTACTGGTATCTGGTCCTGTATGGTGATAATACTCTGCAGAGCGCTGTGTAGTACTGGTATCTGACCCCTATATGATCCCTGTATGGTCTGCAGGGTGATAATACTCTGCAGAGCACTGTGTAGTACTGGTATCTGACCACCATATGTTCACTGTATAGTCTGCAGGGTGATAATACTCTGCAGAGCACTGTGTAGTACTGGTATCTGACCACTATATGATCACTGTACAGTCTGCAGAGTGATAATACTCTGCAGAGCGCTGTGTAGTACTGGTATCTGACCACTACATGATCACTGTATAGTCTGCAAAGTGATAATACTCTGCAGAGCGCTGTGCAGTACTGGTATCTGACCACTATATGATCACTGTATGGTCTGAAGGGTGATAATACTCTGCAGAGCGCTGTGTAGTACTGGTATCTGACCACTATATGATCACTGTATGGTCTGCGGGGTGATAATACTCTGCAGAGCGCTGTGTAGTACTGGTATCTGACCACTATATGATCACTGTATGGTCTGAAGGGTGATAATACTCTGCAGAGCGCTGTGTAGTACTGGTATCTGACCACTATATGATCACTGTATAGTCTACAGGGTGCTAATACTCTGCAGAGCGCTGTGTAGTACTGGTATCTGACCACTATATGATCACTGTATGGTCTGCAGGGTGATAATACTCTGCAGAGCGCTGTGTAGTACTGGTGTCTGACCACTATATGATCACTGTATGGTCTGCAGGGTGATCCTACTCTGCAGAGCGCTGTGTAGACCTGGTATCTGACCACTGTATAGTCTGCAGGGTGATAATACTCTGCAGAGCTCTGTGTGGTCTGACCTCTATATGATCACTGTATGGTCTGCAGGGTGATAATACTCTGCAAAGCGCTGTGTAGTACCGGTATCTGACCACTATATGATCACTGTATAGTCTGCTGGGTGATAATACTCTGCAGAGCGCTGTGTAGTACCGGTATCTGACCACTACATGATCACTGTATGGTCTGCAGGGTGATAATACTCTGCAGAGCGCTGTGTAGTACCGGTATCTGACCACTATATGATCACTGTATGGTCTGCAGGGTGATAATACTCTGCAGAGTGCTGTGTAGTACCGGTATCTGACCACTATATGATCACTGTATAGTCTGCTGGGTGATAATACTCTGCAGAGCGCTGTGTAGTACCGGCATCTGATCCTATATGGTGGTATTACCGGTTATATTTGGTGCTTGTATACTAGTCACACTCACTAGTCCCTGACTGACGGGTGTTTATGCGCCTAACCATGTGATCGGGTGTTTTGATTTCGTGGTTTACGTATTTGCGGGAGGGCTGTGATACAATAAAGCAGGATTTGTTGCAGCACACTTTGCGACACTTTTTTTTTTTTTTTTTTTTTTTTTTTTTTTTCTTTTTCAAAAGGAGGGTAGTTGATTTTCTATGTGGGGTCTCGGTGCCAAGGCCTTAGGCGGAATTCACACGACCGGGTCCCGCCCGAGTGTCGGCCTGTAAAATCGGCCATTTTGCCCGGCCGGTTTGCATAAAGTTTTGCATCCGTGCCGGGCCGGGCAGATCTGGACAGTGACATCAGCGGCAACTCCTGAAGGGGAATCCCCATGTGTTCGGGGATTCCGCTTCAGGAGTTTCCCCTGATGTCACTGCCCAGATATGGACAGAGACATCAAGCGCTCTGTCCAGGAGCGGAATCCCCGAAAACACGGGGATTCCGCTCCTTCAAGGAGCTAAAGTGCGGCTAGCACATAGCAGAGCGGGGAGATACCTCCCTGCTCTGCTATAGTGGCGTGGCTACAGTAGTAGTAGCTGCTGCTAGCGGCGCCATGGAAGGTGTCGCCGGGCCAGGGCGCTTTTAAAACAAGCAGGGGAAGGGAGCCCGCGCAGCGCTCCCTCCACCTGCTGTACACCCCGGCCCTGCCACACAGTGTACAGCGATGCCATTCGTCCGAATGGCATCAACTCCTCCTCCTCACATGCACTCTGCGCTGTGAGGAGGAGGAGAGAGCGCAAGCCACGGAAAACCCGGCCATCACTCGGGACACATCCCGGTGATGGCCGTGTATTACCCGGCCCCATAGACTTCTATGGGAGCCGGGCGGCCGGATACCCGGCCGAAGATAGAGCATGTCCTATTTTTTGACGGCCGCTTTTCCCGGCCGTCAAAACATCGGTCGTGTGAATAGCCCCATTAGGGGTCTATTATTCCTAATGCAGCCGGGTGCCGGCCGATTTATGAACGGCTGGCACCCGGCCGGGAAACCCTGATGTGTGAATGAGGCCTTATAGTCCCAGTCCAGCCCTAATGTTGACCCATCTGCAGAGACTCTTATGCAGCAGCATGCGCTCCTGATGTAGAGACAAGCGGTGCCGTAATTAGTGGTCAGATATTGAGGCTATGTGTGATGTCATCAGATTCAGAGCTGTGATATGTCAGAGCTCACATGACATCCCATTTACCCACGAGTGAGTGGAGGCGGTGAGTGGGTTAATGAGTGATGCCCGGCGCTCCTCATCCTCTGGCACTCCATAGTCTGCAGATTAGACGCGCAGCATATCTAGGTTCAGACGAATTACAGGCTCATACAAATCTTTGCAGGGATAACGGAGCAGAGAAGCAGATTAAAAATTGGTTTAGAGCTGCAGGAGAGTCTTGTGCACAGTTGCAGAATGATAAGAAGGATTTAGAGGGATCAGTCCCGGTCAGAAGTGGCTTTATCCTCCGCTGCCTCCATCAGGTGCAAATATCTCTGTAAACCTAGTGGAGAAAACTCCGGGATGAGCGGAAAAATACATTAGACTCTTCATTACACTAATATTGTCATGCCGTCACTGCTGTAAAATATAACATATATGGAGAGCGGTGATGTCACTGCTGTAAAATATAACATATATGGAGATTGGTGATGTCACTGCTGTATAATATGTTTGGAGAGCGGTGATGTCACTGTTGTATAATATGTCTGGAGAGCGGTGATGTCACTGCTGTATAATATAACTGATATCTGGAGTGGTGATGTCACTGCTGTAAAATAGAACATATATGGAGAGCGGTGATGTCACTGCTGTATAATAGAACCTATATCTGGAGAGCAGTGATGTCACTGCTGTATAATATAACTGATATCTGGAGGGCGGTGATGTCACTGCTGTATAATATAACTGATATCTGGAGGGCGGTGATGTCACTGCTGTATAATATAACTGATATCTGGAGGGCGGTGATGTCACTGCTGTATAATATAACTGATACCTGGAGAGCGGTGATGTCACTGCTGTATAATATAACTGATATCTGGAGTGGTGATGTCACTGCTGTAAAATAGAACATATATGGAGAGCGGTGATGTCACTGCTGTATAATAGAACTGATATCTGGAGAGCGGTGATGTCATTGCTGTATAATATATCTGGAGAGAGGTGATGTCACTGCTGTATAATGTAACTTATATCTGGAGAACGGTGATGTCACTGCTGTAAAATAGAACATATATGGAGAGCGGTGATGTCACTGCTGTATAATAGAACTGATATCTGGAGAGCGGTGATGTCACTGCTGTATAATATATCTGGAGAGAGGTGATGTCACTGCTGTATAATATAACTGATATCTGGAGAGCGGTGATGTCACTGCTGTATATTATAACTGATATCTGGGGAGCGGTGATGTCACTGCTGTATAATGTAACTTATATCTGGAGAGCGGTGATGTCACTGCTGTATAATATAACGGATATCTGGAGAGCGGTGATGTCACTGCTGTATAATATAACTTATATCTGGAGAGCATTGATGTCACTGCTGTATAATATAACTGATATCTGGAGGGCGGTGATGTCACTGCTGTATAATATAACTGATATCTGGAGGGCGGTGATGTCACTGCTGTATAATATATATGGAGAGCATTGATGTCACTGCTGTATAATATAACTGATATATGGAGGGCGGTGATGTCACTTCTGTATAATATAACTGATATCTGGAGGGCGGTGATGTCACTGCTGTATAATATATATGGAGAGCATTGATGTCACTGCTGTATAATATAACTGATATCTGGAGGGCGGTGATGTCACTGCTGTATAATATATATGGAGAGCATTGATGTCACTGCTGTATAATATAACTGATATCTGGAGGGCGGTGATGTCACTGCTGTATAATATAACTGATATCTGGAGAGCGGTGATGTCACTGCTGTATAATATAACTGATATCTGGAGGGCGGTGATGTCACTGCTGTATAATATATATGGAGAGCATTGATGTCACTGCTGTATAATATAACTGATATCTGGAGGGCGGTGATGTCACTGCTGTATAATATAACTGATATCTGGAGAGCGGTGATGTCACTGCTGTACAATATAACTGATATCTGGAGAGCGGTGATGTCACTGCTGTATAATGTAACTTATATCTGGAGAGCGGTGATGTCACTGCTGTATAATATAACTGATATCTGGAGAGCGGTGATGTCACTGCTGTATAATGTAACTTATATCTGGAGAGCGGTGATGTCACTGCTGTATAATATAACTGATATCTGGAGAGCATTGATGTCACTGCTGTATAATATAACTGATATCTGGAGGGCGGTGATGTCACTGCTGTATAATGTAACTTATATCTGGAGAGCGGTGATGTCACTGCTGTATAATATAACTGATATCTGGAGAGCGGTGATGTCACTGCTGTATAATGTAACTTCTATCTGGAGAGCGGTGATGTCACTGCTGTATAATATAACTGATCTCTGGAGAGCGGTGATGTCACTGCTGTATAATATAACTGATATCTGGAGAGCGGTGATGTCACTGCTGTATAATGTAACTTATATCTGGAGAGCGGTGATGTCACTGCTGTATAATATAACTGATATCTGGAGAGCGGTGATGTCACTGCTGTATAATGTAACTTATATCTGGAGAGCGGTGATGTCACTGCTGTATAATATAACTGATATCTGGAGAGCGGTGATGTCACTGCTGTATAATGTAACTTATATCTGGAGAGCGGTGATGTCACTGCTGTATAATATAACTGATATCTGGAGAGTGGTGATGTCACTGCTGTATAATATAACTGATATCTGGAGAGCGGTGATGTCACTGCTGTATAATGTAACTTATATCTGGAGAGCGGTGATGTCACTGCTGTATAATATAACTGATATCTGGAGAGCGGTTATGTGACTCCTCCTTGTCACCATCTTCTCTTCTTGCATATACTACATGTATCAAATCTGAGCAATTTTCTTTGCCCCGGACTAAAGATCCCGGTCTGTTCCCTCTGCGGAATGAGATGTAAAGAACGGATTATACCGGGATATCATGGGAGGGATTGTGTCCTTAGGCAGGAGTCCCAGATTATCACCCCCTCCTGACCTGATGATCTGGAGAGGTCGGGAGTCCTGTAATGTTTTGTATCTCAGGGTAATAGTGTAGTATATTGCTTCTCATCTACCATACACTGACTCTGAAATATGGGGACAGCGGATGTATCACCGGATGACTTGGCTCCTATGCCGTTCACCTGTTGGAAAACTGGGGGAGAAACAATGACCGCCTATGTCTATGCTTTCTGAGACTACAAATCCTTACAGGATAATTTTGTGTATGTAAACGGTGACTCCACCAGCCGAATAGTGAGTGCAGCTCTGGAGTATAATACAGGATATATCTCAGGATCAGTACAGGATAAGTCATGTAATGTATGTACACCGTGACTCCACCAGCAGAATAGTGAGTGCAGCTCTGGAGTATAATACAGGATATAACTCAGGATCAGTATAGGATAAGTAATGTAATGTATGTACACAGTGACTCAACCAGCAGAATAGTGAGTGCAGCTCTGGAATATAATACAGGATGTAACTCAGGATCAGTACAGGATAAGTAATATAATGTATGTACACAGTGACTCCACCAGCAGAATAGTGAGTGCAGCTATGGAGTATAATACAGGATGTAACTCAGGATCAGTACAGGATAAGTAATGTAATGTATGTACACAGTGACTCCACCAGCAGAATAGTGAGTGCAGCTATGGAGTATAATAGAGGATGTAACTCAGGATCAGTACAGGATAAGTAATGTAATGTATGTACACAGTGACTCCACCAGCAGAATAGTGAGTGCAGCTCTGGAGTCCCTGTGAACTTACATAACTTATCCTGTACTGATCCGGAGTTACATTCTGTAATATACTCCAGAGCTGCACTCACTATTCTGCTGGTGGAGTCACTGTGTACATACAATACATTACTTATCCTGTACTGATCCTGAGTTACATCCTGTATTATACTCCAGAGCTGCACTCACTATTCTGCTGGTGGAGTCACTGTGTACATACATGACATTACTTATCCTGTACTGATCCTGAGTTATATCCTGTATTATACTCCAGAGCTGCACTCACTATTCTGCTGGTGGAATATAATAGACTGTAACTTAGGATCAGTACAGGATAAGTAATGTAATGTATGTAGGCAGTGACTCCACCAGCAGAATAGTGAGTGCAGCTCTGGAGTACAATACAGGATATAACTCCGTATCTGTACAGGATCAGTAATGTCATGTATGTACACAGTGAGTGCAGCTCTGGAGTATAATACAGGATGTAACTCAGGATCAGTACAGGATAAGTAATGTATGTACACAGTGACTCCATCAGCAGAATAGTGAGTGCAGCTCTGGAGTCACGTTCTACATACTTAACTTATCCTGTACTGATCCTGAGTTACATCCTGTATTATACTCCAGAGCTGCACTCACTATTCTGCTGGTGGAGTCACTGTGTACATACATTACTTATCCTGTACTGATCCTCAGTGACTCCACCAGCAGAATAGTGAGCACAGCTCCGGAGTATAATACAGGATATAACTCAGGATCAGTACAGGATAAATAATGTAATGTATGTACACAGTGACTCCACCAGCAGAATAGTGAGTGCAGCTCTGGAGTATAATACAGGATGTAACTCAGGATCAGTACAGGATAAGTTAAGTATGTAGAACGTGACTCCAGAGCTTCACTCACTATTCTGCTGGTGGAGTTACTGTGTACATACATTACATTGCTTATCCTGTACTGATCCGGAGTTACATCCTGTATTATACTCCAGAGCTGCACTCACTATTCTGCATGAGGAGTCGCTGTGTACATACATGACATTACTTATTCTGTACTGATCCTGAGTTACATCCTGTATTATACTCCAGAGCTGCACTCACTATTCTGCTGGTGGAGTCACTGTGTACATACATTACTTATTCTGTACTGATCCTGAGTTACATCTTGTATTATACTCCAGAACTGCACTCACTATTCTGCTGGTGGAGTATAATGTAAGCAATTCAGGATCATTATAGGATAAGTAATGTATGTACACAGTGACTCCACCAACAGAATAGTGAGTGCAGCTCTGGAGTAGAATACAGGATATAACTCAGGATCAGTACAGGATATGTAATGTATGTACACAGTGACTCCACCAGGAGATTAGTGAGTGCAGCTCTGGAGTCACGTTCTACATACTTTACATATCCTGTACTGATCCTGAGTAACATCCGGTATTATACTCCAGAGCTGCACTCACTCTTCTGCTGGTGGAGTCACTGTGTACATACATTACATTACTTATCCTGTACTGATCCTGAGTTACATCCTGTATTATACTCCAGAGCTGCACTCACTCTTCTGCTGGTGGAGTCACTGTGTACATACATTACTAATCCTGTACTGATCCTGAGTTATATCCTGTATTACACTCCAGAGCTGCACTCACTATTCTGCTGGTGGAGTATAATATAAGCAATTCAGGATAAGTAATGTAATGTATGTACACAGTGACTCCACCAGCAGAATAGTGACTGCAGCTCTGGAGTATAATACAGGATATAACTCGGGATCAGTACAGGATAAGTAATGTAATGTATGTACACAGTGACTCCACCAGCAGAATAGTGAGCGCAGCTCTGGAGTATAATACAGGATGTAACTCAGGATCAGTACAGGATAAGTAATGTAATGTATGTACACAGTGACTCCACCAGCAGAATAGTGAGTGCAGCTCTGGAGTATAATACAGGATGTAACTCAGGATCAGTACAGGATAAGTAATGTAATGTATGTACACAGTGACTCCACCAGCAGAATAGTGAGTGCAGCTCTGGAGTATAATACAGGATATAACTCAGGATCAGTACAGTATAAGTAATGTAATCTATGTACACGGTGACTCCACCAGCAGAATAGTGAGTGCAGCTCTGGAGTATAATACAGGATGTAACTCAGGATCAGTACAGGATAAGTAATGTATGTACACAGTGAGTCCACCAGCAGAATAGTGAGTGCAGCTCTGGAGTATAACACGGGCTGTAATTTGTTACTCTAGTCATACATTGGTCGTGTTTGTTTTCTGCTCTGCCTCACATCTGCTGTATATGGAGGAGTCCTGGGTGTGGGGGAGGGGTGGATTGCTGCCTGATGGGAGTTGTTCATGTCCTGCGATCTTTGTGTTACTGATGTTCTGGAGTTTGGTTGGTTCGGCGTGTGTCGCGTGTTTCGGCAGTGACCTCGCCACCTGTGTAGAATATAAATCGGTGGAAAAGTCCACAAATCCCAAAAAACCAGGAGGCAAAAGGAGGTTATTACGCAGATTATTCCTCGCTGCGTCCTAATCCGGTGTTTATAAGCAGGTTTATGTGACCTTCAAGCGGAGTGAGATCCGGCTGCATCAGGAACAGTGCGATGCGGCTGACGGAGGCCGAGCCACAATATTCAGCTCCGCGCCGGGCACGGTCACCAACTGCGTAGCCCATGGGATCGCCGCGCTGGCTGCTCGTGGTCCTGCCGCCTCTCGTCTTCTCCTCGCTGGGTGAGTAAAACCTCAATGGACGCCGCTCTGATCTCTGAAGATGTAATGCTGGGTTTATAGGGGGAGATATTGGCGCCGGTTAGACGAGCGTCCTGGTAATTATCGGCATGCAGATATATGGTCAGGACGCTAACGGGAAAATTAATTTACAATAAATCGTTGTGATGGGACGTCGCTGCTGGTCGCGGTTCACACGCTGCTATTCCACGGATTTCAGGGCAGGTCACATGACTGGATCGCGAACTTACACGTAGCGCCTGCAGCCGCAATGTGACGTTACCGGTCGGATTAGGTGACTTCATCCTTATTACCCAGCATGCAAAATATGTATCCTATGTATAGGACTGGTGCAGTCCTATGTAAATCAAGCTTCGTCATTGTATCATTTTCTGCCGCTTTCTAATTGACTTTGTTACAAGATCTCTGCTTGTTGTCAGTGAATGAGAATGTCCTGACCTAGTCTTGCTCGCGCAGCTGAGAGTTTGTTACAGTGTATTATTTTAGAGCAGTGATTCTTAGCGGGAGGCGTCCGCTAGCTGTAGGGGGGGGGGGGCAGTTTTGGCAGAAGTGATGGGTGCCGGCGACGCTGCGCTGCAAATCTCCGGTTCAGCAACGTAATTTAATAATTTTGTGCTTTAAATCTGGACACAAGCGCTAAACTCAAAACCTAAATCTTACCGGTAATGCGGCGGTATATCGTAGCGCCCAGGCGGTTCCCGGATCACTCGTAATAAACCGGACGTCCCCGGAGGCAGAAAACCGCCTATTTCTAGAACTCGTAGGAAGATCGCCTTATATCGTAGCGCTAGTAGTGACGTCACGGGTATCTGTGGGGAGTAAATGTGGTATGCTGCCGGCCGGAGCTCGCCACTGCGCTGGACTTATACGGCTGGGTTCCCACTTGGCGTGAACGTTGCGTTATTTCCACCGCAGCATTAACAGCGGATGAGAATGAAACAAATTTCGTGCAAACGCTGCAGTAAAATCCACAGTGAAAGCGTTTATAAAGTGACCTGCAGCGCGTCCCGGAGTCGCTGCTCGTCTTCTGTTGTGAGTTTTCCCCGTTGAATTCCATAAGAGGTAAAACTCGCAACAAACAGCAAATCATACAGAAAAACAGCCCGTTTTTTGTTTAAAAAATTATAAAAATCTCCTATTTACCCCTCAGGTGTTGTCATGGCGACGCGTTCCGCTGTTCTCTGACGTTTCATCCCATGTGACTGCTGCAGCGTCATCCCTGGGGGACGGGCTGGATGAAGAACGGCAACGCGTCGCTATGACAACACCCGGGGGGTGGGAGTTTACTTTTTTTTTTTTTTTTTTTTTTCCATATGACGGCTGCAGATGGAGGGGCATTGATGAGACTTTATTCACCCTCCATAGTAACAGTAAAGTAGCGCAGGTGCAGCGGAGGATGAATAAAGTCTCATCAATGCCCCTCCATCTGCAGCCGTCCTGTGGACCGGAGCGCCGTCTTGTTGGGACAGAAGGGGGGGGGGGTGACCGCGGACATATAGAAAACGGGACACGGCTTAAAGAAACTGCGTGTATATATTTGTGTCGTCGTCACTGTTAACGCCCATTCATCCACATTCGCATTCAGATCTCTCTCCCAGCAATGACGGCGGCACCGGTGGATTAGCGGGACGGACTTGCCTGTAGATTCGCTCGTCGGGCGGTCGGCAGGTGTGAGGATATGTTCACACGGCCAAATTACGGCTTGAAAGCAATGGGCTGACGTTTGTCTGTTCACACGAGGCGTATATTTAAATGACGTTGTCAAAAGACGGCGCGTAAATAGACGCCCGCGCCAAAGAAGTGTCCTGTCACTTCTTGGGGCGTAATTGGAGCCGTTATTCATGGACTCCAATGAAAAGCAGCGCTAATTACGTCCGTAATGGACGCGGCGTTCAAGCGCCTGCACATGCCGTTACGGCTAAAATGACGGGGCTGTTTTTCTCCTGAAAACATCCCCGTAATTTCGGCCGTAACGGACGTACGTGCACGTGTGAACATTCCCTTACTGTTGTTTTAGTGGCGTTTTAATAGTCGAGAACGTGGCTCTGGTTTTACTATCCAGGACCGATACGCCGCACGATTTATACATCCGCTAATGGCGTAACGTGCTGCTCTGGGGCCTGTGCGGTGGCGCTTCCACATAGGTGACCTTGAATATAGTCGCGCAGCCGAGCGCCTGAACTGTCCTCCGGTTGCTGCTGATGTCCGGGTGAGGTAACAGGGCGGCCATGTCGTGTTGTCGCGTTCACGGATATTGTACCTATAAGATGTTGTGGTGATCACTCACAGGTGGGCACGGCGGGCTGGCGAGGACTCTGGTCATGTGTGCAGATGCAGTAATGTGGCACCACACGGGCTCAGTGCTAGGGAGGAGCCTGACTATATAGCGGGTGTTTTTTTTTTTTTTTGTTTTTTTTTGGCGCGCCCGGCGGTCAGTGAGATTAAGAAGCGTACAGAGAGCCAGTCCAGGGCGAGTGGAGTAACGCACGAGACTGACCACGTGGCAGAGAACCGGAGGAGGATTGGGCAGTATTGCCATTTGTCGCTGTGAAAGCAGATCCTGTGTCCTGGGTGGTTCCGGACCTTCACGATGATGGGGCTGCGGTGTGACCTGGGTCTGCCGAGGAGAACGCGTGGTGACCATAAGAGACCCTGTGTGTCCGGCTAGAGGAGATGGACCACTTCCTGCGGCGTCCTTTACTGAGGGCAGACCCCCTGCTGCAAGTGTGATCAAGGACCAGAGACTGCTACTCTAGGTGCCACTCTTGGAACTGCTACACTAGGTGCCACTCTTGGAACTGCTGCACTAGGTGGCACTCTTGGAACTGCTGCACTAGGTGCCACTCTTGGAATTGCTGCACTAGGTGGCTCTCTTGGAACTGCTACACTAGGTGGCTCTCTTGGAATTGCTACACTAGGTGGCACTCTTGGAATTGCTGCACTAGGTGCTATGATCTTGTTTCGTTAAAGTGTACTGTGTCTCAGTTACTGCGCCATTCTCGGGTGGGATCTCACGCCAGGGTCAAGAGCCGCACTCAATAAAAACTGACTACCTTACAGGGCCTCATGCAAAATCTGTAACCGTGCCCTCACCTACCATATGCCAGTTATAATAGGATGTCTTCTTATGGGGCAGAAGGGTCTCTGGGCCTCCTCAGACACCAGGGTCTGGGGTGACTGCTTCCTCTGCACCCCCTATAACTACACCTCTAACCTTCGCATTGCTGGTAGGTGGAATGTGGACAGTTCTCTGTGTTCTCCCGTCGGGATTGTTAAAATTACAGCAGATTTGGGGAACCGGGGAGGAGCAACATCCAGATCTGGCCGTCATTTACCTAATTGTATCTGTGGGGGTGGGGGGGGGCTCTGTGTGGGGGTGCTATCTATGGTGGGGTGCAGTTCTTTATAGTGTTTGACACCATTGTACTCTGGGGCACAGTATTTGGTACTGTTTTTTATATTTAGGGGCACAGTGTGTGGCACCATGAGAATTTTGTCTTTGTTTATAGGTGCAGAAAAGTCATTCATTTTTTGTGAAACCGCAACTCATTTTACTTAGTACAAACTTCTATGGCAGGGATTTAATTGAATTTACAAATGATCTGAACTGTGTTTGTGCTTGTTACATATATGGACTGATCTTGGTTGTGGTGCTGTATACATGTACTGAGCTTGGTTGTGATGCTGTATATATGTACTGAGCTTGGTTCTTGTGCTGTATATATGTACTGAGCTTGGTTGTGGTGCTGTATATATGTACTGAGCTTGGTTCTTGTGCTATATATATGTACTGAGCTTGGTTCTTGTGCTGTATATATGTACTGAGCTTGGTTGTGGTGCTGTGTATATATGTACTGATCTTGGTTGTGGTGCTGTATATATGCACTGAGCTTGGTTCTGGTGCTGTATATATGTACTGAGCTTGGTTCTTGTGCTGTATATATGTACTGAGCTTGGTTGTGATGCTGTATATATGTACTGAGCTTGGTTCTTGTGCTATATATATGTACTGAGCTTGGTTCTTGTGCTGTATATATGTACTGAGCTTGGTTGTGGTGCTGTGTATATATGTACTGAGCTTGGTTGTGGTGCTGTATACGTGTACTGATCTTGGTTGTGGTGCTGTATATATGCACTGAGCTTGGTTCTGGCGCTGTATATATGTACTGAGCTTGGTTCTTGTGCTGTATATATGTACTGATCTTGGTTGTGGTGCTGTATATATATGCACTGAGCTTGGTTCTGGTGCTGTATATATGTACTGAGCTTGGTTCTTGTGCTGTATATATGTACTGAGCTTGCTTCTTGTGCTGTATATATGTACTGAGCTTGCTTCTGGTGCTGTATATATGTACTGAGCTTGGTTCTGGTGCTGTATATATGTACTGAGCTTGGTTCTGGTGCTGTATATATGTACTGAGCTTGGTTCTTGTGCTGTGTATGTATATGTACTGGGCTTGGTTCTGGTGCTGTATATATGTACTGAGCTTGCTTGTGCTGTATATATGTACTGAGCTTGGTTGTGGTGCTGTATATATGTACTGAGCTTGGTTCTTGTGCTGTGTATATATGTACTGGGCTTGGTTCTGGTGTCATATATATGTACTGAGCTTGGTTCTTGTGCTGTATATATGTACTGAGCTTGGTTCTGGTATTTGTATGTATGTACTGAGCTTTGTTCTGGTGCTGTATATATGTACTAAGCTTGGTTGTGTGTGTGTGTGTCTATATATGTACCAAGCTTGGTTCTGGTGTTTTGTATATATGTACTGTGATTGCTTCTGGTGTGTGTGTGTGTCTATATGTACCAAACTTTGTTCTGGTGTTGTATATATGTACTGAGGTTGGATCTGGTGCTGTATATATGTACTGAGCTTTGACCTGGTGCTGCATATATGCACTGAGCTTTGACCTGGTGCTGTATATATGTACTGAGGTTGGTTCTGGGGCTGTATATATGTAATGAGCTTGGTTCTGGTGTTGTATATATGTAATGAGCTTGGTTCTGGAGCTGTAATTATATAGAATATATTTATAATAAGATTGCAGGGCAGATGGAATTGATCTCAATTCATTGTATGTTTCATGGGGACTTGTCAGGTAATTTTAACCCCTTGAACCGCCACCATGCGGTAATACATGACCTGACAATATTTCCAAATGTATGTGTTAGTTTTTTTTTTTTGTTTTTTTTTTTCAGGTGCAGCCAAATCTATAAAATCAACATAATTACTCATTAAAGGGTCATGATCGGTGCCGCCATCCTCAAGAGCCGCATAGTCCGGCCTCCAAACCCACCTTTCCATGTTTGCTTGACATCCTCCTGGCTGATACAACTTTCTCAGATACGCCATTGCCCTATTCTACTTGGGGGGGCTGTGTGGCACTATGCACAAGGGGGAGGGGGCTGTGTGGCACTATGCACAAGGGGGAGGGGGCTGTGTGGCACTATTCACAAGGTGGGGGCTGTGTGGCACTATTCACAAGGTGGGGGGGGGGCTGTGTGGCACAGTGCACGAGGGGTTCCTAGTTATGCCCCTGTACAGGATGTATTTGGAATATTGTGTCTGTCTTGATTATTAGAATAACGGTCCATGGTGCGACACCCCCAGGTACGTATATATTTGTTTGCAAAGCCGAACCTGTTTAATAATTAGGATCCCTCCTCTGGAACGCTGTTGGTTTTTCTGCTTTGTTCGTTCTTTTTGCCAGTGTGACTAATATCTCTGTTTTATATTCCGGTCGGAGGTAACGGCTATTACATCACAGTGCTTAACATTTAGGGTATGTGCACACACACTAATTACGTCCGTAATTGACAGACATATTTCGGCCGCAAGTACCGGACCGAACACAGTGCAGGGAGCCGGGCTCCTAGCATCATACTTATGTACGATGCTAGGAGCCCCTGCCTCTCCGTGGAACTACTGTCCCGTAGTGTAATCATGATTACAGTACGGGACATTTGTCCTGCAGCGAGGCAGGGACTCCTAGCATCGTACATAACTATGATGCTAGGAGCCCGGCTCCCTGCACGGTGTTCAGTCCAGGACTTGCGGCCGAAATACGTCTGTCAATTACGGACGTAATTAGTGTGTGTGCACATACCCTTATATTCATGCAGAGATATTCTGATCCCACGTTTCTCCGTCCGTGTTCACGGCTTGTTTCGTCGTGTGTGTGCCTTTTATTCCCTCCGGCCTTTCTTGCGATAATTATAAACCACATAAACGAAATTCTGTGGCTATAATTCTCAGTAATACATAATGCTGCAGTATTTATTATGACCACAAGATGGCGAAACACAAATTGTCCGATGCACAAGCCTTCTATATGCTATAGGGTCCCACTGTTTTTATCCCCATAGACTAATATGGAATCCATTTTACGGGTCACGCAAAATGCAGTGTGAACCCAGCCTTAGGATAATTTAGGTTAGCGGATAATGTGCTGCTCTGCCATCTTGTGGCCATAATGCATACTGCAGTGTTATGTTTAATGTATAAATTATGGTGCACAATTTTTTGGATACTGGACAATCCACCTGTGTACAACTCTACAGTACATACTGCCCTCTTGTGGTCATGACTAGTACTACTTTTTATATTCGCATGTTTATATCCTTGGCGCCCATCTTCTAGCCTCCAGTGCTTTTTGTCATTTTATAGAATACTGAACGTTATATTGATCAATGTTTTCACAAAAGATAAAATACGAGAAGTCCGAGGTATGAAAGCGAAAAAAATACAGCAATAACGTTTTATCGCTAATGACCGCCCATGCGCTTCTTCATGGCGGTCATTAAGGATCCTTATACCGCGTCGCTGCCTCTTTATCAGGGCTATATCTATTGAAAAATAAAAAACCGTAACCGCTTTTGAAATGCGATGAGTAAAAATGGAATCAATTACTCTGTCATTATGGCCTCAAATGGGATTATTCTGATTATTAGTATTTTTATTTTATTATTTTTTATTATGCGCTGCGTAAGTTTCATATCGGACTCCTGTCTCTTGTACAATATATTCTCCGCTTTATGGCTGTAACTGGTAGTGGAAAGTTTTTTTTTTTTTTTTTGTTTTTTTTTACAACCTTTCTCCCATATTTTGTGTTTAGAATAATTTGTTTTATCAGCAGCATCCGAATAGCAGTGCAAAGGCAGAGAATGTGGTGGTGGTTGTTGTGGTGTGTGTGTGTGTGTGTGTGTGTGTGTGTATGTATATATATTCGTTTTTTAATTGCACTCCCCCTCCCCTTCCTTATTGTGCTAGGTGGACTCCTCCTCTGCCTACCCCTCATCCTGGTCCCTTGTAGTAAGGGATATAAACCCCCAAAAAGTGACTAAACGGCAGAAGTCCCGTTATGGCCACAAGAGGGCGCTGTGCACTATACGCTGCTAACTTATGGCCATAAATACAGTAAGATCTTGTAGGACCGGGGAAGCCACAAACTATTCTATAATGTTAAATAGTTTTGTGTCAAGGACGACGGCATTGTAGGTATGAGACCTGTATTGGCGAACCATAAAAGTTCTACATGCGGCTTTCAGAGCACCGGATCCTTCTTCAGGTGGGTTTACAAATGAACGACTTAGAAAAGAGCAGAACATCAAAGACAATTATTACATGAGGTGATACATCAGCAAGAGAAGCCGGGGCCATAAAAGGGAGGTTATAGGGTGAGGACTTAGGAGGGGTCTGGGGTCAGTCTGATGGGGGATGGGACATGCGTCCATGTAACGGTTCATAGATCCAGGCGTTTGGTTGAGGCCTCGCATCAATGACTGGAATTTTATCATCCGCTTCAAATCCTAAATTGTTCTGTTATTCCGATGACCCTTCAGCATTAGGACTTTTAAATCTGCCGAACTAGAGGAAGAAATTAGCGCTACATACGGATCTGTTCAGACTGAAGACCACGCCGGCTGTCACTGAGGAATACAGTCCTACAACAGGGACACCATCCGCGGATTATTGATCAGATCTACAGAGCAACAAGAATCCCAAAGAGTGATAATCTGCAGTACAAAGAGAAGGAAGACCACAGCAGGGCACCCCTAGTGGTCATATACAACCCACAATTGAACGTCTGCTGCTGATCTCCAACCTATATCTAACAAAGACCATAAACTGCAGGAAATCTTCCCGGAGTTACCTCTCCCTGCACACAAACCGCCCCCAAACCTGAGGAATCTCCTGGTCAGACGTCTCATCACCATCCGAGACCGGAACCGTAGAACGTGTAAGACCTGAACCGACATCTTGTCATCAAACTCCATCCTCATCCCAAACATGACACTGGACTAGAACATCACCGGCCCGTTCTCCATCATCCTCCAATGTAGAGAACGGGATCCGGAGAACAAGGGGCATCCACAAAGGAACCTACAAAAACT
Organism: Rhinoderma darwinii; assembly: GCF_050947455.1. Classification (NCBI taxonomy): domain Eukaryota; kingdom Metazoa; phylum Chordata; class Amphibia; order Anura; family Rhinodermatidae; genus Rhinoderma; species Rhinoderma darwinii. The sequence goes on from NC_134694.1 coordinate 1,507,522, forward strand.
GCAAACCAGGAAGAATCTCCCCAGACTGTGACATAGGCGCTGATACCCCTGGGGGCCCCTCATCTCCCCAGACCATGAAACAGGCGCTGGATGCCCCCGGGGGACACCTCTCTGGAGCAGACAGGAGATTTATAAGTCCTAATACTGAGGGGTCATATTAAGAACGACACAGAAAAACGTGGGAACTGCAGCTGCTGAGAACACCCCGATCATTGACGCGAGGCCTCAACCTAACGCCTGGATCTATGAGCCGTTACATGGACGCACGTCCCATCCCCCATCAGACTGACCCCAGACCCCTCCTAAGTCCTCACCCTATAACCTCCCTTTTATGGCCCCGGCTTCTCTTGCTGATGTATCACCTCATGTAATAATTGTCTTTGTTCTGCTCTTTTCTAAGTCGTTCATTTGTAGACCCACCTGAAGAAGGATCCGGTGCTCTGGAAGCTGCAAACGTCATTTCTCTGGTTTAGCCAATAAAGATTTCATTCCTACAATGCTTTTTGTCTTTTTTGACACCAGTATTAAACATTGCGTTTAGTTATAATTAAAATGTAACATGTTGCAATACGAATTCTGTCCTCGAGATGATATCCTGTGGCCCAAACTAGTACTTCAGACTATTCAAAGTACATCACATTGTAGCAGTAATTATGGCCACATCATGGCGTATTTATTTATTATTATTCATGTATTTATCGCCACCCTGTGGTCATGGCGTGTGTGTGTGTTTTTGTTGTAAATTTGTTTGGATTTCTTGCCGCTTTACTCTTTGGTTACTTCATTAGTGGTAAAGCGCTATGCAATATGTTGGTGCGATATAAAGAGATTATTATCATGGGCAGCAGAGGCTAAAAACATGAGATGTAAAATGATACAACGTGGCAATACTAATAGTATAGTCGGACTTTGTGCTATTTATCACCATCTTCCGCCATAGACTGTACTGCAATGTTATGTTTTTGTACTTTCATATTTGCATTTACTATCCCCGCTAAATCGATTTAGGTTTTGGCTTCCAGTACTTTGTGACTATTATGAGGTATTTTGAATCCATTTTTTTTTTATATAATATATATTTGTACAGCAGAAAATTCAGTCTAACGATTACCTTAAGAGAAGGGGGAGCTCCATAAATGTTATAAGTAATCTAGTATTTCTTCAGATAAGTTGCTACTATTATATATATATATATATATATATATATATATATATATATATATATATTCTGAGATTTTAGGAATTTGGTCTGGATTTATTATAAAACGTTCCCAGTTAGGAGAATGCTAATCAATCGCCTTCTAAACAAAAACTATAAAGTAATGTATAGGTTATGAAATACAACATTGCAGTACAAGTTATGGCCACGAGATGGCTGATGTATTGTACAATGGACAAGCCATCCATAGTAAACTCGTATAGCAGATTATGCGCTGCTCTGCCATCTTGTGGCCATAATTAGTACTACAAAGTTTTTATCCGTAATCCTCAGTCCCTGCTCTGACTTCTATATATTCTTTGTTCAAACGGTAATAAATTAAGTTCTGGAAGCATGAGGCAGCGAGAACTATTGAATCAAATATTTAAAGTTCTACTCCATCCTGTGGCCATAATTTTAGTATTGCTATGTTATGTACTTTTTGTATTTATCGCCGCTGTGGCCATAAATGGTACCGCAATGTTGTATACAACGCTGCAGTGCCAGTTACGGCCACAAGATGGCAGAGAATGTATCGTACGCTAATAAGACCGGGTTCACACGGAGTATTTTGCAGGAGGAGTATCTGCCTCAAAATTCCGTTTGGAAGTTTGAGGCAGATTGTCCTCTCCCTGCACGCCGATTTTCGCAGGGTTTTTCGCCCGCGGCCATTGAGCGCCGCGGGCATAAAACACCGTGAAATACGCTTTCTCTGCCTCCCATTGGGCTGTGTTCACACTGAGTTTTTTTGCAGGAGGAAAATTCCTCCTGCAAAAACTGCTCCAGTAGGTTTTTGCACAGTGGTTAGACAAAAACTCGTCAAAACACTCGTCGGTTTTTTTTATCCTCTTTCTGACTCCTTGAAATGGGGTTTTGGAGGCGGAAACCTCCTCAAGATGGGTCATGTTGCTTCTTTTTACCACGACGAGTTTTTTTTACTCGTGGTAAAAAAAAAATCGTCTGCCTCCCATTTGAAATCAATGGGAGGCATTTTCGGGCGGTTTTTGAGAAGTTTTTTGCCGTGGTTTCTGCCCCAAAAAACTCGTAAAAAAATTCAGTGTGAACAGGGCCTTGAAGTCAATGGGAGGTCAGAGGCGGAAACGCCCGAAGATAGGGCATGTTGCTTCTTTTAGGGTATATGCACACATACTAATTACGTCCGTAATTGACGGACGTATTTCAGCCGGAAGTCCCGGACCGAACTCAGTGCAGGGAGCCGGGCTCCTAGCATCATACTTATGTACGATGCTAGGAGTCCCTGCCTCGCTGCAGCACAACTGTCCTGTACTGTAATCATGTTTTCAGTACGGGACAGTAGTTCCACGGAGAGGCAGTGACTCCTAGCATCGTACATAACTATGATGCTAGGAGCCCGGCTCCCTGCACTGTGTTCGGTCCGGGACTTGCGGCCGAAATACGTCCGTCAATTACGGACGTAATTAGTGTGTGTGCACATACCCTTACTGCTCGCGGGAAAAGACGCCGACGCCTCCCATTGAAATCAATGGGAGGCATTTTCGAGCCGTTTTTGCCGAGTTTTGCGACGCGGTCTCCGCGTCAAAAAACTCGTCAAAATAGTCCGTGTGAACATAGCAAGGTTTGAGGCAGATTTTCCTCTGCCTCCACGCCGATTTTTTTTTTTTTTATTTTTTTATTTTTATTTATTTTTTTCCCCCCGCGTTTTTCAGCCGCGGCCGTAGTGCGCAGCGGCCATAAAACGCTGCGAAATACGCTTTATCTGCCTCCCATTGATGTCAATGGGAGGTCAGAGGCATAATCGCACTAAGATAGGGCATGTCCCTTTTTTCTCCCACGAGCCGGTTTTACCACTCGCGGAAGAAAACCGCTTCCGCCTCCCATTGAAATCAATGGGAGGCATTTTTGGCCGGTTTTTGGCGAGTTTTGCTGCGCGTTTTCCACGTCCAATAACTTGTCAAATAACTGTGTGAACATACCCTAATATGAAATTTAGAGCGGAGAATGTCCTTCTCTGCCATCTTGTGGCTATAATTTGTACTGCAACGCTTTATCCTAAATCTGGCGCACAAAAATACAATGTACAAGCCTCTATAGCAATTATACAGTACGTAAATAATGCCCCTTTCTGCCCTCTTGTGACCAAAACTGGTGTTGCAACATGGTATTCTTTTTACATGTGACTCTTTACAACCTGAACAACGTGTCGCAGAAGAAACAAATAAGACCCTGTTCACACAGTTTTTGCAGGAGGAAAATTCTGCCTCAAAATGGGATTTTGAGGCAGATTTTGACCTGCTTGCACACCGTTTGTCGTGATTTTCGCTGCGTTTTTCGCTCGCGCCCATTGAGTGCCACAGGCAAAAAACGCAGCGAATTACGCTTTCTTTGCCTCCCATTGATGTGAATGGGAGGTCAGAGGCGTAAACTCGTGAAGATGGGGCATGTCGCTTCTTTTTAAAAGGTAAAATACGAGAGGCCAAAGAACGGACAGACGTTTAATGCAAATACAAAATTGAAAGTGCAAGCATACAACGGTGCAATACCAATTATGGCCACAAGGTGGCGGATAATATATTATACAATGGTCAAGGCTTCTAAAAGTTTTACATAGCGTGTATGATCTGCACCACCATCCTGTGGCCATAACCAGTACTGCAATGTGTTTTTCTTTTGTTAACCTTTTTTTTTTTTTTTTGTCCTATTTGGCTTTGGGTATTAACTTCTTCTTCTCTTTTTTTTTTTTTTTTTTTTTTTTTTCTTTTGCTATAAATATACAATTTTTTCCTATTGAAATGCTAATTCACTGTAGGCCACAGGATGGGCCTCAACAAGAAAGGCAAAGTAGAACTTTATGTACTTGTGGCCATAATTTTCTGACCGCATTGCAGTACAAATTATAGCCACTAGATGGCAAAGCAGCACATTAGCTGTATAAATTACATACTGTATAGGTTTGTACAACGTATTATTCGCCATCTTGTGGACATAATTTGTACTGCAACGTACTGTTTATTTTTAACTAACACAAGTTATGGCCACAAGCTAAAATAATGTATAGTAAATACTGTGGAGCTGAAAAGTTTGTGAACCCTTCAGAATTTTCTATATTTCTGCATAAATTTGACCTAAAACTTCATCAGATTTTCACACCAGTCCTAAAAGTAGATAAAGAAAACCAAACCTATGAGTCAATGATATTGGACTTGGTCATCTATTTATTGAGGGAAATGTTCCAATATCCCTCATCTGTGAGTGGTATAAGTATGTGAACCTCTTGTTTCCGTATCCGGTGTGACCTTCTTGTGCAGCATCTAAACGTCTCCGCTAATTGTTGATCAGTCCTGCACCTCGGCTTGGAGGATTAGTAGCCCGTTCTAAACCGCTTCAACTCTGCTATGTTGGTGGTTTCCGCCCATGAACTGATCGCTTCATGTCCTTCCACGACATTTCTATTGGATTACGCTCAGGACTTTGACTTGTCCATACCAAATCTTTTGACTTCTTCTTTGCCCACTCTGTGGTAGAGCGAATTGTGGGCTCGGGGCCGTCGTCTTGCTGCGTGACCCACGTTCTCTAGATTCAGCTCATGGACAGATGTTCCGACATTTTCCTTTACACTTTGCTGGTATAATTCACAAGTCATTGCTCCACCAATGACGGCCGTCCTGGCCCAGATCCCACCACCGTCGTGTATCACCGGGGTTTTTAGGCTGGATTTCCGTCTTTTCTTTTCTCCACATAACTCTTCTCAGACACACGGAAAAGCTCTGTTCTCGTCTCATCCGCCCACTGAACATGGTCCCGGTAGTCCTCCGGCTCGTCCAGGTGATCTTCAGTAAACTGCAGACGGGCCGCAATGTTCTTTTTGGAGAGCAGCGGCTTTTCCCTGCGCTCCGGCCATTCATAGTTCCGTGTCCTCCTGATTGTGACTCCTGAACATCAGATGAAAGGCCTTTAGTTACTTAGAGGTGACCTTGAGTCCTTCGACCTTGCGGACTATTATACGTCTTGCTCTTGGCTTGATCTTTGTTGGTCGACTACTCCTGGGGAGGGTCTTGAATTTCCTCCATTTGTTCACAATCTGACTGGCTTGTTGAGTCTGAACTCTTTACAGAGGTTTTGTGAACTTTTTCCAGCCGGATGAGCAGCAACAACGACGACTCTTCTTCGCTCCTCAGAAATCTCCTTTGTCCGTGCCATAATACACGTCCACCAACATGCATTGTGAAGATCAGACTATGATAGATCCCTGGTTTTTACATGGAACGTGTCGCCCGCTCACCTGATTGTCACCCCTATTGATTGAAAACACTGCGACTCTAATTTCACCTTCAAATTATCTGATCAACCCAAAGGTTCACATACTTTTACCACTCCAGATATGGGATATTGGATCATTTTCCTCCATAGATAGATCACAAAGTCGAATATTTTTGACTCCTTTTTGGTTTTCTTTATTTACTTTTAGGACTTGTGTGAAAATCTGATGTTGTTTTAGGTCCAATCTATAAAGAAAATTCTGAAGGGTTCACAAACTTTCAAGCATCACTTCAATGCCCTCCTGTGGCCATGCAACCTCTTACAATGAAACATTGTTGCAGAACAGCACATTATATAACAGATGATCACATATAGAAGGATTGTACAAAATATTTGTGCGCCATCTTGTGGCTATAATTTGCATTATTATGTAAAAGACCTAAAGTTCCAGTACTAATAATAGCCACATGGTGGCAGTGTAGCAAATGATCTGCTATACAAGCTTCATAAGGAAGGCTCGTCCATTGTGCAATACATTATTCGCCATCTTGTGGCCATAACTAGTACTGCAACATTATCTTTTTTTTAATTCTAGAACCGATCCAGAACTTTAGCCTTTTCCTAATCGGGAACGTTGTTTATTAATCACCCTTTATATTTTCTTGTTTTAAAGTGCAGGCCCCCAGATGGCGCATAATGTAAAAAATCTACTGTATATCATTATATAGCAAATTATGTTGTCTAGTCAAAAAAACAAAGTTACAGCACTAAATTTTGTCTTTTTTTTTCAGATTCGGGCATGAGGGTCTTTATTTCTTTTCTCACACAACTTCCATGTACCATTCTTTTGTCCGGATAATTCCACCTTTTTATAAAGGTTTTCCTTTAAATGTTTGGTTATAATAAATATTTCAATGGCTTAGTGTCCTATTTGTTTTGCAGTCTGCGGCCTCCAGTGCTACGGCTGCAACATCATCTCCGGGGCCAGATACATAGACCAGGGCTGCACAAGTCCAGAGGTGATGACCTGCTCCAACTCACACAAGGGGTTCAAGCAAAGATTCTGCATCAAGACAGAAAGCGGTGAGTGCTGATCACCGGAGATCGTCCCATCGAGGAGAACCCCCCCCCCCATATGATGTGTGTCCAGGTTAAAGGAGGTGAACACTTTGTTTTTATATCTAGAGATTACCGGCCTGAGGCTGCACTACTGAAGGATTCTGATGACCTGTCCCCGTCTGGCAGATCAGCATTAAATCAGATTTGAAAACCTTTTTCACAACCTTTTGTTTTTGTGTGGCTTTTATGCAGATCTGTGTTTCCATAGTAACAGACCACAAACAGACCCTGTGTAGTCAGATCCTGCAGTAATATTGCCATCTGACGACGCAGTTTGTTTGTAGTCTGTTACCATGGACACAGGTCTTCATAGCAGCTGCGCTTTGGGTCGATTGCGTCTACGTGCTCCAAACACAATAGTTGTTCTTATTAAGAAACATTAGTGAGGATTCGGGAGCGTTAACCGCGTGTATCGCATTTGTTTCAGACTTGTATGGACCGATGTATAAAGGGGTGTGTGTGTGTGTGTGTGTGTGTGTGTGTGTGTGTGTGTTTGTGTATGTATATATGTGTGTATGTGTATGTATGTGTGTGTATATATATATATATATATATCTGCCCACTCCGCTTTATTTATGTTTTATAATGGAAAATCTCTTAAAGTAACAGTACACCTTCTTTTGATTTCATTCTCCTATTTAGTGGTGTTGGGAAAACGTCTGACCAGCGGTTGCGCCACGTCCCGTCACTGCCAGCAGCAGGAGCTCCCAGGTGTGCGGATCCACTGCTGTGACTCTGATCTATGTAACGGGGCCACGCGTCCTCCCGGCCTCAGTCGTCTTCTCCTCTGCCTCTTGTGGACGATCTGCTTCATCTTGTAAGATCCTTTTGGTGTTGTGGACAATTCAGATGATGGGGCTCCGAGGCTTCCGGTCCAGCAGCGACTGTACGTTGTGCAGAGAGACATCCGCTCGTGATCCTGATCGGTTACAGAACTGTGGATCGCTATCATGGTGGACGTTAATTGGCCTTTTCATGAATGGAAACTGCGATTTGTGGAGGACACAACCCCCACTGGATCTTCTGTGTATTCTACATCCTGAGAAGACTCCCAATCTATTGAATGATGCCACAATGATCAGCAACACCAGGGACCCCCCATATATCATGTCACCCACTGACCCAATCTACTGAAGATCATTCCACTTGCTGACTGACACCCCCACCCTGGGTGACTTTTAGGATCATCCTAACTGGGATGGCTACTGGTTTCATCATTGTGAATGTCGTCCCATCCCCTCCCCCATCTTGCTGCAGTCGCCCTGCTGGGATCCATTTAAACACTTTTGTTTAGAGAAAATCCTTAGAATCTGCTCGTGATTTATGTAAATAAATATTTGTAATAGGCAAAACCAATTTGTGCTTTGTGACTTGGTGGTTTCTCTGGAGTAAGCCGACCCCCCCCCCCCTATTCTAGCACCATGACCTCTCCGATCCCACAAATAAGGGCTCGTCCACACGTAGCGGAATTACTGCATATTTTCTGGCTGGAATTTTGACTGAAAAAACGCAGAATACAATAGCAGCAAAGTGGGTGAGATGTAACGAACCTCATCCACGCGCTGCGGAAAGATTCCGTCCATAAATTGACCTGCGGTGCGTATTTGTCCTACATGTCAATTCCTGATGCGGAAAGTGAAATGGATTGCTGCGTTTTTCAGATGTCACCATCCCCCAACACACTGAAAAACGCAGGAAATGATGCGTTTTTTTTTCTGCATAGGAACGTGTGCGTTTTTCAACTATTTGACGTAGACATTTTCTGCAGAAATTCCATTGTGTAGACAAGTCCTAACCCATAAGGCCTTGACTACGTGCTGTGTGAACAACCGCATCAAAAACGCGTTCTTTAATCTTACCATTGTGCATATGACGGATTGTTTACACGCACGTTTAAAAACAGAAAAGAAACTCTGTGTAAAAAAAAACAAAAAAAAAAAACATTAGGTCAATTCACTGGTACGCAAAACATGAATACCTCCAGAACCTGAAAACACCTCCTGCTCAGTCACTGACAGCAAGCACCTATCTTGAAAATGGTGAGAAATTTGTAATACAATTTTCTTTAAGAAACCAAGTTGGGCCGTGTTCACATCACATTAGGAGCCGATGTTGAATGTTCTCCCGCAGATCCCTCTGACTGAAGGTTGACCGGTGGCTATTAACGTGATGTGAACGCGGCCCTAAAGTCCGTCTTGTGACAGAGACAAAACCCCAGGTCACAAACCTCTGAATAGACGATAAGCAGCAGATCTGGAGCTCGTGATCTTACAGATAAATATTTATTTACATATGTTACATAATGAAATGGCAGAAGGCCCAGGAATGATTGTGGTGTGTACAGCGCCCTCTCCAGGCCATCATTTTGCTCATGTGGTTCCTGGGTGACTACAGTGATTTTAGCTCAGAACCTCGGCCGTAGGGGGAGGGGTAAGGACCTCTTCCAGACAGCTCGGTGCTTCTTCAGGTCCGTGCGGCCTCGTGTCAGGAGATTGTACACACGCTGCTGTTTTTTTGGTTTGTAATTGCTTGACGTTTCTGTATTTCTCGTGAGATTCTCCTCTTGATGCCCAATAAATACAACTCCCGGTCAAACAGTCCAGCGGCCAAAGGGATACTGAAAAAGGAACGCGAGGAAAACGTTACAAAACACGAACCAAACTATAAAAAGTCACGTGGAGGGAGGAGTTCTTAGGTTTGGGGTGCACAGCAATCATGTACATATCTTTGTATAGAGGGGACTAGAGATTCACAGTAAACACCCCCCCCCCCCTCTAAGCTTCTCATTTGTAACGAACAACTGAAACCACAGGACCCCCCCCCCCCCCCATCGGATATCTATTCCTGTGTAGAATCCGAAAATGTCTTTCTGACCTATCCCTTCAATTCCTCCCCATGACATTACACCGGATCATTATATAAAAGCAGAAAACCCAGCCTAATCATGTCCAACTGACAAAGAACGCTGATACACTGTAACAAACCATGCCCCTGTCTGGTAAGCCCTTGCCTCACCTTATTCCCTCCCCTTTGCCCTCCCTTCCCTCCCTTTGCCCTCCCTTCCCTCCCTTTGCCCTCCCTTCCTTCCCTCCCTTTCCCCTCCCCTCCCCCCCCTTTGCCCTCCCTCCCCTCCCCCCCTTTGCCCTCCCCTCCCCTCCCCCCCTTTGCCCTCCCCTCCCCCCCTTTGCCCTCCCCCCCTTTGCCCTCCCCTCCCCTCCCTCCCTTTGCCCTCCCCTCCCTCCCTCCCTTTGCCCTCCCCTCCCTCCCTTTGCCCTCCCCTCCCCTCCCTTTGCCCTCCCCTCCCCTCCCTCCCTTTGCCCTCCCCTCCCTCCCTCCCTTTGCCCTCCCCTCCCCTCCCTCCCTTTGCCCTCCCCTCCCCTTGCCCTCCCCTCCCCTCCCCTCCCTCCCTTTGCCCTCCCCTCCCCTTGCCCTCCCCTCCCCTCCCCTCCCTCCCTTTGCCCTCCCCTCCCCTCCCTCCCTTTGCCCTCCCCTCCCCTCCCTCCCTTTGCCCTCCCCTCCCCTCCCTCCCTTTGCCCTCCCCTCCCCTCCCTCCCTTTGCCCTCCCCTCCCTCCCTTTGCCCTCCCCTCCCTCCCTTTGCCCTCCCCTCCCTCCCTTTGCCCTCCCCTCCCTCCCTCCCTTTGCCCTCCCCTCCCTCCCTTTGCCCTCCCCTCCCCTCCCTTTGCCCTCCCCTCCCCTCCCTTTGCCCTCCCCTCCCCTCCCTTTGCCCTCCCCTCCCCTCCCTTTGCCTTGCCCTCCCCTCCCTCCCTTTGCCCTCCCCTCCCTCCCTTTGCCCTCCCCTCCCTCCCTTTGCCCTCCCCTCCCCTCCCCCTCCCCTCCCTCCCTTTGCCCTCCCCTCCCCTCCCCTCCCCTCCCTCCCTTTGCCCTCCCCTCCCCTCCCCTCCCTCCCTTTGCCCTCCCCTCCCCTCCCCTCCCCTCCCTCCCTTTGCCCTCCCCTCCCCTCCCCTCCCCTCCCTCCCTTTGCCCTCCCCTCCCCTCCCTCCCTTTGCCCTCCCCTCCCCTCCCCTCCCCTCCCTTTGCCCTCCCTCCCTTTGCCCTCCCCTCCCCTCCCTCCCTTTGCCCTCCCTCCCTTTGCCCTCCCTCCCTTTGCCCTCCCTCCCTTTGCCCTCCCCTCCCCTCCCTCCCTTTGCCCTCCCCTCCCTCCCTTTGCCCTCCCCTCCCTCCCTCCCTCCCTTTGCCCTCCCCTCCCTCCCTCCCTCCCTTTGCCCTCCCCTCCCTCCCTTTGCCCTCCCCTCCCTCCCTCCCTCCCTTTGCCCTCCCCTCCCTCCCTCCCTCCCTTTGCCCTCCCCTCCCTCCCTCCCTCCCTTTGCCCTCCCCTCCCTCCCTCCCTCCCTTTGCCCTCCCTCCCTTTTCCCTCCCTTTGCCCTCCCTCCCTTTTCCCTCCCCTCCCCTCCCCTCCCTCCCTTTGCCCTCCCCTCCCCTCCCTCCCTTGCCCTCCCCTCCCCTCCCCTCCCTCCCCTTGCCCTCCCCTCCCCTCCCTCCCTTTGCCCTCCCCTCCCTCCCTTTGCCCTCCCCTCCCCTCCCCTCCCTCTGCCCTCCCCTCCCTCCCTTTGCCCTCCCCTTGCCCTCCCCTCCCTCCCTTTGCCCTCCCCTCCCTCCCTTTGCCCTCCCCTCCCTCCCTTTGCCCTCCCCTCCCTCCCTTTGCCCTCCCCTCCCCTCCCTTTGCCCTCCCCTCCCCTCCCTTTGCCCTCCCCTCCCTCCCTTTGCCCTCCCCTCCCTCCCTTTGCCCTCCCCTCCCTGCCCTCCCTCCCTTTGCCCTGCCCTCCCCTCCCTCCCTTTGCCCTCCCCTCCCTCCCTTTGCCCTCCCCTCCCTCCCTTTGCCCTCCCCTCCCTCCCTTTGCCCTCCCTCCCTCCCTTTGCCCTCCCCTCCCCTCCCTTCCTCCCCTCCCCCTCCCTCCCCTTTGCCCTCCCCTGGCCTCCCTCCCTTTGCCCTCCCCTCCCTCCCTCCCTTTTCCCTCCCCTCCCCTCCCCTCCCTTTGCCCTCCCCTCCCCTCCCCTCCCCTCCCCTGCCCTCCCTCCCTTTGCCCTCCCCTCCCCTCCCCTCCCTCCCTTTGCCCTCCCCTCCCCTCCCCTCCCTTTGCCCTCCCCGCCCTCCCTTTGCCCTCCCCTCCCCTCCCTCCCTTTGCCCTCCCCTCCCCTCCCTCCCTTTGCCCTCCCCTCCCTCCCTCCCTTTGCCCTCCCCTCCCCTCCCTCCCTTTGCCCTCCCCGCCCTCCCCCGCCCTCCCCTCCCTCCCTTTGCCCTCCCCTCCCTCCCTTTGCCCTCCCCTCCCTCCCTTTGCCCTCCCCGCCCTCCCCTCCCTCCCTTTGCCCTCCCCTCCCTCCCTTTGCCCTCCCCTCCCCTCCCTCCCTTTGCCCTCCCCTCCCCTCCCTTTGCCCTCCCCTCCCCTCCCTTTGCCCTCCCCTCCCCTCCCCTCCCTCCCCTTGCCCTCCCCTCCCCTCCCCTCCCTCCCCTTGCCCTCCCCTCCCCTCCCCTCCCTCCCCTCCCTCCCCTTGCCCTCCCCTCCCCTCCCCTCCCCTCCCTTGCCCTCCCCTCCCCTCCCTTTGCCCTCCCCTCCCTCCCTTTGCCCTCCCCTCCCTCCCTTTGCCCTCCCCTCCCTCCCTTTGCCCTCCCCTCCCCTCCCTTTGCCCTCCCCTCCCCTCCCTTTGCCCTCCCCTCCCTCCCTTGCCCTCCCCTCCCCTCCCTCCCCCTCCCCTCCCCTCCCCTCCCCTCCCTCCCCTCCCTCCCTTTGCCCTCCCCGCCCTCCCTCCCTTTGCCCTCCCCGCCCTCCCCTCCCTCCCTTTGCCCTCCCCTCCCCTCCCTTTGCCCTCCCCTCCCCTCCCTTTGCCCTCCCCTCCCTCCCTTTGCCCTCCCCTCCCTCCCTTTGCCCTCCCCTCCCTCCCTTTGCCCTCCCCTCCCCTGCCCTCCCTCCCTTTGCCCTCCCCTCCCCTCCCTCCCTTTGCCCTCCCCTCCCTCCCTTTGCCCTCCCCTCCCTCCCTTTGCCCTCCCCTCCCTCCCTTTGCCCTCCCCTCCCTCCCTTTGCCCTCCCCTCCCTCCCTTTGCCCTCCCCTCCCCTCCCCTCCCTTTGCCCTCCCCTGGCCTCCCTCCCTTTGCCCTCCCCTCCCTCCCCTCCCCTCCCCTCCCCTCCCTTTGCCCTCCCCTCCCCTCCCCTCCCCTCCCCTGCCCTCCCTCCCTTTGCCCTCCCCGCCCTCCCCTCCCCTCCCCTCCCTCCCTTTGCCCTCCCCTCCCCTCCCCTCCCTCCCTTTGCCCTCCCCTGCCCTCCCCTCCCCTCCCCTCCCCTCCCTCCCCTCCCCTTGCCCTCCCCTCCCCTCCCTTTGCCCTCCCCGCCCTCCCCGCCCTCCCCTCCCTCCCTTTGCCCTCCCCGCCCTCCCCTCCCTCCCTTTGCCCTCCCCTCCCTCCCTTTGCCCTCCCCTCCCTCCCTTTGCCCTCCCCTCCCTCCCTTTGCCCTCCCCTCCCCTCCCTTTGCCCTCCCCTCCCCTCCCCTCCCCTCCCTCCCCTTGCCCTCCCCTCCCCTCCCCTCCCTCCCCTTGCCCTCCCCTCCCCTCCCTCCCCTTGCCCTCCCCTCCCCTCCCCTCCCCTCCCTTTGCCCTCCCCTCCCCTCCCTTTGCCCTCCCCTCCCCTCCCTTTGCCCTCCCCTCCCTCCCTTTGCCCTCCCCTCCCTCCCTTTGCCCTCCCCTCCCTCCCTTTGCCCTCCCCTCCCTCCCTTTGCCCTCCCCTCCCCTCCCTTTGCCCTCCCCTCCCCTCCCTTTGCCCTCCCCTCCCCTCCCTTTGCCCTCCCCTCCCTTTGCCCTCCCCTCCCCTCCCTTTGCCCTCCCCTCCCCTCCCCTCCCTCCCTTTGCCCTCCCCTCCCTCCCCTCCCTCCCTTTGCCCTCCCCTCCCCTCCCTCCCCTCCCCTCCCTTTGCCCTCCCCTCCCTCCCTTTGCCCTCCCCTCCCTCCCTTTGCCCTCCCCTCCCTCCCCTCCCTCCCTTTGCCCTCCCCTCCCTCCCTTTGCCCTCCCCGCCCTCCCCTCCCTCCCTTTGCCCTCCCCTCCCTCCCTTTGCCCTCCCCTCCCCTCCCTTTGCCCTCCCCTCCCCTCCCTTTGCCCTCCCCTCCCCTCCCCTCCCTCCCCTTGCCCTCCCCTCCCCTCCCCTCCCTCCCTTGCCCTCCCCTCCCCTCCCTCCCCTTGCCCTCCCCTCCCCTCCCTCCCCTTGCCCTCCCCTCCCCTCCCTCCCCTTGCCCTCCCCTCCCCTCCCCTCCCCTTGCCCTCCCCTCCCCTCCCTTTGCCCTCCCCTCCCCTCCCTTTGCCCTCCCCTCCCCTCCCTTTGCCCTCCCCTCCCTCCCTTTGCCCTCCCCTCCCCTCCCTTTGCCCTCCCCTCCCCTCCCCTCCCTTTGCCCTCCCCTCCCCTCCCTTTGCCCTCCCCTCCCCTCCCTTTGCCCTCCCCTCCCTCCCTTTGCCCTCCCCTCCCCTCCCTTTGCCCTCCCCTCCCCTCCCCTCCCTTTGCCCTCCCCTCCCCTCCCCTCCCTCCCTTTGCCCTCCCCTCCCTCCCTTTGCCCTCCCCTCCCCTCCCCTCCCTCCCTTTGCCCTCCCCTCCCTCCCTTTGCCCTCCCCTCCCCTCCCTCCCTTTGCCCTCCCCTCCCCTCCCTTTGCCCTCCCCTCCCCTCCCTTTGCCCTCCCCTCCCCTCCCTTTGCCCTCCCCTCCCCTCCCTTTGCCCTCCCCTCCCCTCCCTTTGCCCTCCCCTCCCCTCCCTTTGCCCTCCCCTCCCCTCCCTTTGCCCTCCCCTCCCTCCCTCTGCCCTCCCCTCCCTCCCTCTGCCCTCCCCTCCCTCCCTCTGCCCTCCCCTCCCTCCCCTCCCCTCCCCTCCCTCCCCTCCCTCCCTTTGCCCTCCCCTGCCCTCCCCTTGCCCTCCCCTCCCCTCCCCTTGCCCTCCCCTCCCCTTGCCCTCCCCTTGCCCTCCCCTCCCTCCCTCTGCCCTCCCCTCCCTCCCTCTGCCCTCCCCTCCCTCCCTTTGCCCTCCCCCCCTTTGCCCTGCCCTCCCTTTGCCCTCCCCTCCCTCCCTTTGCCCTCCCCTCCCTCCCCTCCCTCCCTTTGCCCTCCCTCCCTCCCTTTGCCCTCCCCTCCCTCCCTTTGCCCTCCCCTCCCTTTGCCCTCCCCTGGCCTCCCTCCCTTTGCCCTCCCCTCCCTCCCTCCCTTTTCCCTCCCCTCCCCTCCCCTCCCCTCCCCTCCCCTCCCCTGCCCTCCCTCCCTTTTCCCTCCCCTCCCTCCCCTCCCTCCCTTTGCCCTCCCCTGGCCTCCCTCCCTTTGCCCTCCCCTCCCTGCCCTCCCCTCCCTCCCTTTGCCCTCCCTCCCTCCCTTTGCCCTCCCTTCCCCCCCCATCAGAGGAGCTTGCCAAGATGTATATATGCAGCTGCTCAGGTGGAAAGCGCTGAGGCAGTCAGAGCAGAATGTGACTTACTTATCTCTGCCAGGTCTAATTCTCACTTCATAAAACCCGAACACTGGTCTGTGGTCAGAAGTCTTCACCAGCGAGCAGGAGGCATACTTTAAGACACGAATATCTCCCTTGTTCCGGCTTCTGTACACCACCCGGTCCTGCAGAGATGATGATAATATATTATTACACCACCTCTGTGATTCATGAATGATTTATACCGTATGCTCGTGTAGCCACCCCAAAACTGCAGCACCCCAGGGTGAGACCGAAATGAGGAGAAGATTCCTCCTTCTCAGCGGCAGCTTCTTCTTGCACATATATCCTGCATTAAATCTATTATTACATTGTGGTCATCTGAAGGGGTTATCCTACTTTAAAATATGACCTTTCTCTTGTAGATCAGGCAACCACAGAACAATTATTCAATTTGAATTAAATTAAAAAAAAAAAAACATGTATGTAACCAGTTTTTGTTTTTTTTAATGGCACCACCTGTGTGTCGATATTACTATTACATGCTTGTTCTATCTACACACAGGGGGCGCCATGACTGTTACATGCTTGTTATGGCGCCCCCTGTGTGTAGATATTACTGTTACATGTTTGTTATGGCGCCCCCTGTGTAGATCTGTGCTCAGAGGCGATCTGAGCCATGAGGAGGTTCCGGTCCATATTGTCCTTCCGCTGTTCGTCTCACCGTATAGGATGGCGTTCTCTGCTTAGACGTCGTGTCATAATCGTCACAGCCGATGTCAAACTTATACGTGGGGAGAAACTGAATCGCAGCTTCTTCAAAGCCTTTAAATATGGAACCTGGATGAAACCAAATAAAACGAGTAGGTGAGGACAAGCAACTCAGCATCTTCCAGCAATGCGGGAACAGATGTCAAAGGAGAAGATCGCCAAGTCTGAGCTGGAAACCTTTCACCTGCTCCCTGGTCTTGGCTCTTCTCTCTTGGGGTATGTTCACACGAGGGCGTCCGTAACGGCTGAAATTACCGGGATATTTTCAGGAGAAAACATCCCCGTAATTTCAGCCCTAACGGCATGTGCAGGCGCTTGAACGCCGCGTCCATTACGGACGTAATTGGCGCTGCTTTTCATTGGAGTCCATGAATAACAGCTCCAATTACGTCCCAAGAAGTGACAGGTCACTTCTTTGACGCGGGCGTCTATTTACGCGCCGTCATTTGACAAAAACTCCCGAATTACGTCCGTAATTAGTGTGTGTGAACATACCCTTTAGGCTGGGTTCACACGAGCATGCTCAGTCTGTAAAGAACGGAACGTATTTCGGCCGCATGTCCCGGACTGAACACACTGCAGGGAGCCGGGCTCCTAGCATCATAGTTATGTACGACGCTAGGAGTCCCTGCCTCACTGAGGGACAACTGTCCCGTATTGTAATCATGTTTTCAGTCCTGGACAGTAGTTCCACGGAGAGGCAGGGACTCCTAGCGTCGTACATAACTATGATGCTAGGAGCCCGGCTCCCTGCACTGTGTTCGGTCCGGGACTTGCGGCCGAAATACGTTCCGTCCATTACGGACCGAACATGTTAGTGTGAATCCAGCCTTATCCACAACACTTGCAATAAGGATTTGTCAGTCGCCCCCAAATCCTTAATCGGAGCTGCAGAGGGGGAGGGGTAGAGCCAAGACTACAGTATTATCAGCCAGAATATAGGGTCCTGTGAAGCGGCTGACATCATTACGCGCCTCTATGGTCTCAGCCGCTTTATCAGGAATACCGGTGTAATTGGGAGATCTCCAATAATCACAGGACGAGGTGAACGCGATATAACATGTGCAGCCATGGCACTTTACCGTCACTCATCTCCTTGATCAGCTGGTCGTATTGCAGCAGACGGGACACGTCTCTCTCCAGTTTACGCTGTAATATTGAATTCACTCCGGGACGATCCTTGTTTAACCGGAAGTTGAAGTCCCCGAACCAGAAAACTTCATCAAAACGGCTCGTAACGTCCACTGAAGGGTCAAACAGAAGCCGACACACGGTCAGGGTTAAATTGATCAGACGGGTGAGATGGAAACACAGATAAAATGAGGAAATTATTTATATTTACCCCGACTGCCAAAATAATGTGCTGTACATGTAAGAAAAACTATGAGGAAACATTAGGACATTGTTTAATTGGAAATTCCCTTATATCATCTTATCATACACTGCCTTCTGGAATCGTCCTTTCTTATCACAGTGCGCCCGGGGTCCCCCCTCCCCTGGTCCCCCCTCCCCTGGTCACAGTGCGCCCGGGGTACCCCCTCCCCTGGTCCCCCCTCCCCTGGTCACAGTGCGCCCAGGGAAGATTATGAACACAAAATAATATTACGATTAAAAAAACAAAAAAAACCGGCTGTGTGAACGCACCTATAAAACTTAGGTTTTGAAGACGGCTGTTTTTTAACAGCCTGTAAACACTGGCCACCAAAAGATAGAACATGTTCTGTTGTCGGCCATATTCACAGTCCGACTGCCCCCATAGAGGTCAATTGATCAGCTTTAATGCCCGTTTTTAAGAATCAATCCTTTAGTTACTGACCCTCACAAGGGGACTACCTGGGCACAGCTACTTGAGCACGGGGAAGCCCCTGATGTCACTATCCATATATGGACAGTGATGTCAGGGGCTCCTCCAGGAGCATAATCCTCAGCAGACCCCTGTGACCCCTATCTAGTGTTTTTAGAGGGTTGGAACTTAAAACTGATAGCAAATGGCCAGAAAATGGATACAATTTTAAAGACACATTGATGCAAAACGTCCATGAAAAACTGACATTTGTTCCGTTTATAAATCCCGCTTTTTTCACTGTCATGTGACTATACCTTATTAGATAGAAAACCTTTACTGGCGGCTCTAGTGTGTACAGAACAATGAGGGTTTTCTGCAGAAAAATTAGTAGAGTTCTTTTTTGTCATCATCTGCTCAATAAGGCCAAGATCACACACACATCCTGAGCCAAAGCCAGAGGTGGATCCAAACGGAAGGAAAGATAGAAAGAAAACACTGAAGCCTCTCCTTTCTATCTTGTCCACTTCTGAGTTTAGCAAAAAAAAAAAAGCGACAGAAGCAGCGACAGAAGCAGCAACAGAAAAAGTGACATAAAACAGGATCACTTCTGTTGCTTTTTCTGTCTAGTGAAGACTTTACAGGAGGAGCACGGCAGAGTCTATACCTTTGTGATTTAGTTCATGTCACGCTCGGCCCCCTCACGCTCGGCCCCAGGCATTACACAATAGTACGGTACAGATCAGCAGCACCGGACACCGGCCTTGGCATAACACAATGTTTTTCCAGATTTCGTTTTGCTCCACCTGTATGTGATCCCATGTCCGAGGTGACGTCACAGCAGCGGCCACAATATATCTACACGTCAAGTAAACTGCTGTATGTGACATGAGATAAAATACCAAGTTCTGGTGCAAATATCGTGATAAGTCTGTGTGACGCCCGTCCTAACGTGGAATACACAGGGGATCATACTCACCGGGACTAGAGCGGTACGGGTTCGTGTCAGGAATATTACGAGGTAAAGCCAAACCCTCAACAATTTTCTTGTAGTCCAGAATCCTCTCACTGACTTTCCCGTCTCCAGCTGCCAACAGAAATAATCGGATCGTGAACACAGGTTGCAGTTTTGGCGTTTCCTGCGGGTTATACATTTACTGGGGGAGTCACCGGATGTAAAACGAACACAATCATTTTATCTGGTCATATGTTCCAAATTGTCACAATGTCAAGATCTCTGTTTGCTGCCAGTAAAAAGAAAAAATCTTGTTAAGACAAGAGGCTGAACCTCTTACTTCACATAGTTGAGGGTTTGTAACAATTTATCAGTGCAGGCAATATTATGTGAGGTTAACACAGACGGAGCACAAACCTCTTTCCTTCTTTGGACTCCCAGGGTAATCGCTCCTACCTGCAATAATACATTGTAACAAGCCCATCAACTGTGTGAGCAGGACTAGGTCAGCACGAGATTTCAATCTTTACATGTAAATAACGAATATTCCCATTCACAGACAACAAGCAAAGATCCTAAAAATGGTTAGGAAATGAAGCAGAAAGTTTATTAGGAAGTTAGAAATTTTTTCACGGGACTGGACCGGCCCTTTATATTCTTACATGTGAAATGTGATGTGATGAAGAGGAAGGAGGTTCCAAAAAAAGTAAACGACACACCCAGGGCTCCTTTGGTCTTGATCTGAGAGACGATCCGTGTGGTCACCGTGGCGTATTCTACCTCTATAGAAGGAAACACACGAAGCGGTATCACTACATGCAGCTGCACCAGATAACACACACCCCCCCCCCCCCCCCCCCCGCCCTTCTGATGTCTGATGTTTTGTGACCCTGTGAAACGTCGGATCCGCAGGAAGGTAAATGAAGAAGTTTGACGGCAACTTCCTATATTATTATCCTATGAGGAAAGCTGCAGGAAACGCTCAAAGTGCAGCTAAATGTTTGACAAACTTATGTCCTGTCATAGTGAGATATAATAGTGACACGTCAGAGGTTTGGATTGGTGGGGGTCCGAGCATTGAGACCCCACCAATCACTAGAACGAAGCAGCTGAAGGTCTCCTGTGAGCGCTCCGCCGCTTCGTGTCTGTTCGGCTTTTTCCGGAAATAAATCTATGGTGTACGGACACAATAGAAAGTCTATGATCCCGCACTCCGACACATCGGCTTTCCGGGAAAAAACGAACAGATACGAAGCGGCCGAGCGGTCACACGAGACCTTCAGCTGCATCATTCTAGTGATTGGTGGGGAGTCTCAGTGCTCGGACCCCCCACCAATCAAAATGTCTGACATGTCACTATGAGATGTCTGTAGAAAAATCTATAAAACTGACTGTTTAGGGCAAAATACCAGTGTCAGAAATAAAAACGTGGTCACTAAAACTGCCGCTGAAATTTATAATAAAGGGTTCTCTGGGATATTGGGGTCTCCAGGATATCGGGTTCTCCAGGATATTGGGGTACTATCCTATGCCAGACTATATCAGGGTGGGGGGATCATCATTGCAGGAGAGGTGAACACCTGCCAGCTGACTGCGCGGTCCAGACATCAGATGGATATGGGTTGTCCAAAGTGAAGAAATCCTTTCTGCCATACTCATCATTTGCTCATTTAACATTCTGAAAAATGAGAACAAATGATGGGAGTGATGGAAACGAGAGCGATCTTACCTGAACAGAACCAGATCAGGTCGCGTCGGATAAAGACCGAGAGGTAGAGGACGCCATGGGCGCATGAGTGGAGTAACACATAATGGGGTCCGAGGGTCTCCTGTAGTCGTATCTCCCACTCCCGCCTGTAAGTGCACACAAGGGTCACATATAATGTCAAAACCGAAGGAAGATCCCAGACATCATCTATGAATCGCCCTGGAGACTGTTCAGACGTTCTTCGCTTTATAGTCCCTTCAGGACAGGAGTCTAAGGCTCTGTTCACATCTAACCATAGGCATCCAAGGCTTGGGCCGTCATGTCACGGAGAGATGTGAGCCGGCCCTCAAAAACAAGCCGATAATTTCTACTACAAACCCACAGTTGTGAATATTTGTGCGCACAGTAATGGAGATGTGATATCCACATGTCAACGATGAACAAAGCCAAAGCACAGCAGGAAGTGTTGTCATGAGGAACTAGGAATAGGCTCAGGCCTGTAACCCCCGCACTGATAACTATTCACAATTGTACCGTACAAGTAAAGAACCACAAAGAGGTTGTATGAGAATAAAAAAAACAAAAACAAAAAAACACAGCTGCTTTCTTCCAGAAACAGCGCCAATCCAATCCATGGACGTGTCTGGTATTGCAGGTCGGTCCCGTTTGCATTACTTTAGTCCTTGTGTCTGGTATTCATGCGGTTTCTGGAAGGGCAGCCATTGTTTTTCTAATCTCATACAACCCCTTGAATATATTAGGAGAGGTATATACTGTATACACAGGGGGATATGGACACTGACCGGTCAGGGCTTCCTTCCTGGACTCCGATAACGTACATGTCTTGTGCAAAATCATCATCTGAAGGCAGCAGGAAATCATCCAGGCTCTCCGGGAGGTCCTGCTCAGAGAGGACGAGTCATTACATATACAATATATACAAGAACGGACATCTTTATATCCTCAATATAATAATAATGATCAATTCTGGACTCTGCGCCTGTGATTAGGGAGGAGCGCAACGTTTTATCAGGACAAAGAAATCACCCCCCCCCCCCCACACATCCTTCTAATCAGCAGACGGGAAACACAAATCAGTCGCCACCGAGTAGAAGTCAAACTAGAAAAGCACAAGTGTAGACGGAGCCAAGACGACAAGATGGCGGCCTCATCCCAGCAATCATATAACGACACCTCGTGCTGGACGTGACCGATCGCAGAGTCCAGAGCAACAAATCATCCGCAGCCTCAGTAACGAGTCACCGGCATATTAAACATTTGTCCACAATTCTCCCCCCAAAAAGTTTTGCCATCAATTCATGAAAATCAAGGCAAAACAAAGCGGTGACTGCGACGCGGGAGGCCCTCATTTATAAAGCCATTTAGGCGCATGGCCAATTTGCACAAAAATGTAAAACTTTTTACATTTTTAAGCCGTGTTCCACGTTTTTTCAAAAAGTGGGCAGGGACAATTTACTGTAATTTATGCCAGAACCGGACCTCAATATGCGCAGCTCTGAGCGGTCTAAGACCTCCCTGGCACACGGACAGCCCAAGATGCCACTAATTTATATATTTACAAGTGTGCGACTCTTAATAAATAACTTGCATCTTACTCCTGCGGGCGCCTGACTAGGACCGGTGTAAGAAACGACAATCTTAGTGTGGTGTGTCCTGTATACACAATACGAGATGAAACAGGAGCAGAAAAGAGGAGGAAATCAGTTAGAGTTCGATGCTACTTGCTGACACCCCCCGGGGACTACACAATCCCCAACACAGGAAAGAAAGTATTTATATCTCCCCCCGGAGACAATACAGGTAAATATAGAGCAAGACATGGAAATAGCGACTGTATCCGAATAACAAGAGGAAGAGCAGCGAATATTACATCACAGCAGAGGAAACTCTCCAGCTCAATCAGTGTTACAAGACAGCAGTGTTATCAACAAAGCAAGCAGAGATACTGGTTTATATCTATATGTAATATATGTTATTAGAGGACAGTGTCACCTCCTCACCTTCCAGCAGCCTGTACCCCCTCCTGCCTGCAGCCTCTCTGTAATATATGTTATTAGAGGACAGTGTCCCCTCCTCACCTTCCAGCAGCCTGTACCCCCTCTCCTGCCTGCAGCCTCTCTGTAATATATGTTATTAGAGGACAGTGTCCCCTCCTCACCTTCCAGCAGCCTGTACCCCCTCTCCTGCCTGCAGCCTCTGTAATATATGTTATTAGAGGACAGTGTCACCTCCTCACCTTCCAGCAGCCTGTACCCCCTCTCCTGCCTGCAGCCTCTGTAATATATGTTATTAGAGGACAGTGTCACCTCCTCACCTTCCAGCAGCCTGTACCCCCTCTCCTGTCTGCAGCCTCTCTGTAATATATGTTATTAGAGGACAGTGTCACCTCCTCACCTTCCAGCAGCCTGTACCCCCTCTCCTGCCTGCAGCCTCTGTAATATATGTTATTAGAGGACAGTGTCACCTCCTCACCTTCCAGCAGCCTGTACCCCCTCTCCTGCCTGCAGCCTCTGTAATATATGTTATTAGAGGACAGTGTCACCTCCTCACCTCCCAGCAGCCTGTACCCCCTCCTGCCTGCAGCCTCTCTGTAATATATGTTATTAGAGGACAGTGTCCCCTCCTCACCTTCCAGCAGCCTGTACCCCCTCTCCTGCCTGCAGCCTCTCTGTAATATATGTTATTAGAGGACAGTGTCCCCTCCTCACCTTCCAGCAGCCTGTACCCCCTCTCCTGCCTGCAGCCTCTGTAATATATGTTATTAGAGGACAGTGTCACCTCCTCACCTTCCAGCAGTCTGTACCCCTCTCCTGCCTGCAGCCACTGTAATATATGTTATTAGAGGACAGTGTCACCTCCTCACCTTCCAGCAGCCTGTACCCCCTCTCCTGCCTGCAGCCTCTGTAATATATGTTATTAGAGGACAGTGTCACCTCCTCACCTCCCAGCAGCCTGTACCCCCTCTCCTGCCTGCAGCCTCTGTAATATATGTTATTACAGGACAGTGTCACCTCCTCACCTTCCAGCAGCCTGTACCCCCTCTCCTGCCTGCAGCCTCTGTAATATATGTTATTAGAGGACAGTGTCACCTCCTCACCTTCCAGCAGCCTGTACCCCTCTCCTGCCTGCAGCCTCTGTAATATATGTTATTAGAGGACAGTGTCACCTCCTCACCTTCCAGCAGCCTGTACCCCCTCTCCTGCCTGCAGCCTCTGTAATATATGTTATTAGAGGACAGTGTCACCTCCTCACCTTCCAGCAGCCTGTACCCCCTCTCCTGCCTGCAGCCTCTCTGTAATATATGTTACTAGAGGACAGTGTCACCTCCTCACCTTCCAGCAGCCTGTACCCCTCTCCTGCCTGCAGCCTCTCTGTAATATATGTTATTAGAGGACAGTGTCCCCTCCTCACCTTCCAGCAGCCTGTACCCCCTCTCCTGCCTGCAGCCTCTGTAATATATGTTATTAGAGGACAGTGTCACCTCCTCCCCTTCCAGCAGCCTGTACCCCTCTCCTGCCTGCAGCCTCTCTGTAATATATGTTATTAGAGGACAGTGTCACCTCCTCACCTTCCAGCAGCCTGTACCCACTCTCCTGCCTGCAGCCTCTGTAATATATGTTATTAGAGGACAGTGTCACCTCCTCACCTTCCAGCAGCCTGTACCCCCTCTCCTGCCTGCAGCCTCTGTAATATATGTTATTAGAGGACAGTGTCACCTCCTCACCTTCCAGCAGCCTGTACCCCCTCTCCTGCCTGCAGCCTCTCTGTAATATATGTTATTAGAGGACAGTGCCACCTCCTCACCTTCCAGCAGCCTGTACCCCCTCTCCTGCCTGCAGCCTCTGTAATATATGTTATTAGGGGACTGTGTCGTCTCCTCACCTCCCAGCAGCCTGTACCCCCCTCTCCTGCCTGCAGCCTCTGTAATATATGTTATTAGAGGACAGTGTCACCTCCTCACCTTCCAGCAGCCTGTACCCCCTCTCCTGCCTGCAGCCTCTGTAATATATGTTATTAGAGGACAGTGTCACCTCCTCACCTTCCAGCAGCCTGTACCCCCTCTCCTGCCTGCAGCCTCTGTAATATATGTTATTAGAGGACAGTGTCACCTCCTCACCTTCCAGCAGCCTGTACCCCTCTCCTGCCTGCAGCCTCTCTGTAATATATGTTATTAGAGAACAGTGTCACCTCCTCACCTTCCAGCAGTCTGTACCCCTCTCCTGCCTGCAGCCTCTGTAATATATGTTATTAGAGGACAGTGTCACCTCCTCACCTTCCAGCAGCCTGTACCCCTCTCCTGCCTGCAGCCTCTCTGTAATATATGTTATTAGAGGACAGTGTCACCTCCTCACCTTCCAGCAGCCTGTACCCCTCTCCTGCCTGCAGCCTCTGTAATATATGTTATTAGAGGACAGTGTCACCTCCTCACCTTCCAGCAGCCTGTACCCCTCTCCTGCCTGCAGCCTCTGTAATATATGTTATTAGAGGACAGTGTCACCTCCTCACCTTCCAGCAGCCTGTACCCCTCTCCTGCCTGCAGCCTCTGTAATATATGTTATTAGAGGACAGTGTCACCTCCTCACCTTCCAGCAGCCTGTACCCCCTCTCCTGCCTGCAGCCTCTGTAATATATGTTATTAGAGGACAGTGTCACCTCCTCACCTTCCAGCAGCCTGTACCCCTCTCCTGCCTGCAGCCTCTCTGTAATATATGTTATTAGAGGACAGTGTCTCCTCCTCACCTTCCAGCAGTCTGTACCCCCTCTCCTGCCTGCTGCCTCTGTAATATATGTTATTAGAGGACAGTGTCACCTCCTCACCTTCCAGCAGCCTGTACCCCCTCTCCTGCCTGCAGCCTCTCTGTAATATATGTTATTAGAGGACAGTGTCTCCTCCTCACCTTCCAGCAGCCTGTACCCCCTCTCCTGCCTGCAGCCTCTGTAATATATGTTATTAGAGGACAGTGTCACCTCCTCACCTTCCAGCAGCCTGTACCCCCTCTCCTGCCTGCAGCCTCTGTAATATATGTTATTAGAGGACAGTGTCACCTCCTCACCTTCCAGCAGCCTGTACCCCTCTCCTGCCTGCAGCCCCTGTAATATATGTTATTAGAGGACAGTGTCATCTCCTCACCTCCCAGCAGCCTGTACCCCCTCTCCTGCCTGCAGCCTCTCTGTAATATATGTTATTAGAGGACAGTGTCACCTCTCACCTTCCAGCAGCCTGTACCCCTCTCCTGCCTGCAGCCTCTGTAATATATGTTATTAGAGGACAGTGTCATCTCCTCACCTTCCAGCAGCCTGTACCCCCTCTCCTGCCTGCAGCCTCTGTAATATATGTTATTAGAGGACAGTGTCACCTCCTCACTTTCCAGGAGCCTGTACCCCTCTCCTGCCTGCAGCCTCTGTAATATATGTTATTAGAGGACAGTGTCACCTCCTCACCTTCCAGCAGCCTGTACCCCCTCTCCTGCCTGCAGCCTCTGTAATATAGGTTATTAGAGGACAGTGTCACCTCCTCACCTTCCAGCAGCCTGTACCCCCTCTCCTGCCTGCAGCCTCTGTAATATATGTTATTAGAGGACAGTGTCACCTCCTCACCTTCCAGCAGCCTGTACCCCCTCTCCTGCCTGCAGCCTCTGTAATATATGTTATTAGAGGACAGTGTCACCTCCTCACCTTCCAGCAGCCTGTACCCCTCTCCTGCCTGCAGCCTCTGTAATATATGTTATTAGAGGACAGTGTCCCCTCCTCACCTTCCAGCAGCCTGTACCCCTCTCCTGCCTGCAGCCTCTGTAATATATGTTATTAGAGGACAGTGTCACCTCCTCACCTTCCAGCAGCCTGTACCCCCTCTCCTGCCTGCAGCCTCTCTGTAATATATGTTATTAGAGGACAGTGTCACCTCCTCACCTTCCAGCAGCCTGTACCCCTCTCCTGCCTGCAGCCTCTTTAATATATGTTATTAGAGGACAGTGTCACCTCCTCACCTTCCAGCAGCCTGTACCCCTCTCCTGCCTGCAGCCTCTGTAATATATGTTATTAGAGGACAGTGTCACCTCCTCACCTTCCAGCAGTCTGTACCCCCTCTCCTGCCTGCAGCCTCTGTAATATATGTTATTAGAGGACAGTGTCACCTCACCTTCCAGCAGCCTGTACCCCCTCTCCTGCCTGCAGCCTCTGTAATATATGTTATTAGAGGACAGTGTCACCTCCTCACCTTCCAGCAGCCTGTACCCCTCTCCTGCCTGCAGCCTCTGTAATATATGTTATTAGAGGACAGTGTCACCTCCTCACCTTCCAGCAGCCTGTACCCCCTCTCCTGCCTGCAGCCTCTCTGTAATATATGTTATTAGAGGACAGTGTCACCTCCTCACCTTCCAGCAGCCTGTACCCCCTCTCCTGCCTGCAGCCTCTGTAATATATGTTATTAGAGGACAGTGTCACCTCCTCCCCTTCCAGCAGCCTGTACCCCTCTCCTGCCTGCAGCCTCTGTAATATATGTTATTAGAGGACAGTGTCACCTCCTCACCTTCCAGCAGCCTGTACCCCCTCTCCTGCCTGCAGCCTCTGTAATATATGTTATTAGAGGACAGTGTCATCTCCTCACCTTCCAGCAGCCTGTACCCCCTCTCCTGCCTGCAGCCCCTCTGTAATATATGTTATTAGAGGACAGTGTCACCTCCTCACCTTCCAGCAGCCTGTACCCCCTCTCCTGCCTGCAGCCTCTGTAATATATGTTATTAGAGGACAGTGTCACCTCTCACCTTCCAGCAGCCTGTACCCCCTCTCCTGCCTGCAGCCTCTGTAATATATGTTATTAGAGGACAGTGTCCCCTCCTCACCTTCCAGCAGCCTGTACCCCCTCTCCTGCCTGCAGCCTCTCTGTAATATATGTTATTAGAGGACAGTGTCACCTCCTCACCTTCCAGCAGCCTGTACCCCCTCTCCTGCCTGCAGCCTCTCTGTAATATATGTTATTAGAGGACAGTGTCACCTCCTCACCTTCCAGCAGCCTGTACCCCCTCTCCTGCCTGCAGCCTCTCTGTAATATATGTTATTAGAGGACAGTGTCACCTCCTCACCTTCCAGCAGCCTGTACCCCCTCTCCTGCCTGCAGCCTCTGTAATATATGTTATTAGAGGGCAGTGTCACCTCCTCACCTTCCAGCAGCCTGTACCCCCTCTCCTGCCTGCAGCCTCTCTGTAATATATGTTATTAGAGGACAGTGTCACCTCCTCAACTTCCAGCAGCCTGTACCCCCTCTCCTGCCTGCAGCCTCTGTAATATATGTTATTAGAGGACAGTGTCATCTCCTCACCTTCCAGCAGCCTGTACCCCTCTCCTGCCTGCAGCCTCTGTAATATATGTTATTAGAGGACAGTGTCACCTTCCAGCAGCCTGTACCCCCTCTCCTGCCTGCAGCCTCTGTAATATATGTTATTAGAGGACAGTGTCACCTCCTCACCTTCCAGCAGCCTGTACCCCTCTCCTGCCTGCAGCCTGTACCCCCTCTCCTGCCTGCAGCCTCTGTAATATATGTTATTAGAGGACAGTGTCACCTCCTCACCTTCCAGCAGCCTGTACCCCTCTCCTGCCTGCAGCCTGTACCCCCTCTCCTGCCTGCAGCCTGTACCCCTCTCCTGCCTGCAGCCTCTCTGTAATATATGTTATTAGAGGACAGTGTCACCTCCTCACCTTCCAGCAGCCTGTACCCCCTCTCCTGCCTGCAGCCTCTGTAATATATGTTATTAGAGAACAGTGTCACCTCCTCACCTTCCAGCAGCCTGTACCCCCTCTCCTGCCTGCAGCCTCTGTAATATATGTTATTAGAGGACAGTGTCACCTCCTCACCTTCCAGCAGCCTGTACCCCTCTCCTGCCTGCAGCCTCTCTGTAATATATGTTATTAGAGGACAGTGTCACCTCCTCACCTTCCAGCAGCCTGTACCCCCTCTCCTGCCTGCAGCCTCTGTAATATATGTTATTAGAGGACAGTGTCACCTCCTCACCTTCCAGCAGCCTGTACCCCCTCTCCTGCCTGCAGCCTCTCTGTAATATATGTTATTAGAGGACAGTGTCACCTCCTCACCTTCCAGCAGCCTGTACCCCCTCTCCTGCCTGCAGCCTCTGTAATATATGTTATTAGAGAACAGTGTCACCTCCTCACCTTCCAGCAGCCTGTACCCCCTCTCCTGCCTGCAGCCTCTGTAATATATGTTACTAGAGGACAGTGTCACCTCCTCACCTTCCAGCAGCCTGTACCCCTCTCCTGCCTGCAGCCTGTACCCCCTCTCCTGCCTGCAGCCTCTGTAATATATGTTATTAGAGGACAGTGTCACCTCCTCACCTTCCAGCAGCCTGTACCCCCTCTCCTGCCTGCAGCCTCTGTAATATATGTTATTAGAGGACAGGGTCACCTCCTCACCTTCCAGCAGCCTGTACCCCCTCTCCTGCCTGCAGCCTCTGTAATATATGTTATTAGAGGACAGTGTCACCTCCTCACCTTCCAGCAGCCTGTACCCCTCTCCTGCCTGCAGCCTCTGTAATATATGTTATTAGAGGACAGTGTCACCTCCTCACCTTCCAGCAGCCTGTACCCCCTCTCCTGCCTGCAGCCTCTGTAATATATGTTATTAGAGGACAGTGTCACATCCTCACCTTCCAGCAGCCTGTACTCCCTCTCCTGCCTGCAGCCTCTGTAATATATGTTATTAGAGGACAGTGTCACCTCCTCACCTTCCAGCAGCCTGTACCCCCTCTCCTGCCTGCAGCCTCTCTGTAATATATGTTATTAGAGGACAGTGTCACCTCCTCACCTCCCAGCAGCCTGTACCCCCTCTCCTGCCTGCAGCCTCTGTAATATATGTTATTAGAGGACAGTGTCACCTCCTCACCTTCCAGCAGCCTGTACCCCTTCTCCTGCCTGCAGCCCCTCTGTAATATATGTTATTAGAGGACAGTGTCACCTCCTCACCTTCCAGCAGCCTGTACCCCCTCTCCTGCCTGCAGCCTCTGTAATATATGTTACTAGAGGACAGTGTCACCTCCTCACCTTCCAGCAGCCTGTACCCCCTCTCCTGCCTGCAGCCTCTGTAATATATGTTATTAGAGGACAGTGTCACCTCTCACCTTCCAGCAGCCTGTACCCCCTCTCCTGCCTGCAGCCTCTGTAATATATGTTATTAGAGGACAGTGTCACCTCTCACCTTCCAGCAGCCTGTACCCCTCTCCTGCCTGCAGCCTCTGTAATATATGTTATTAGAGGACAGTGTCACCTCCTCACCTTCCAGCAGCCTGTACCCCCTCTCCTGCCTGCAGCCTCTGTAATATATGTTATTAGAGGACAGTGTCACCTCTCACCTTCCAGCAGCCTGTACCCCCTCTCCTGCCTGCAGCCTCTGTAATATATGTTATTAGAGGACAGTGTCACCTTCCAGCAGCCTGTACCCCCTCTCCTGCCTGCAGCCTCTGTAATATATGTTATTAGAGGACAGTGTCCCCTCCTCACCTTCCAGCAGCCTGTACCCCCTCTCCTGCCTGCAGCCTCTCTGTAATATATGTTATTAGAGGACAGTGTCACCTCCTCACCTTCCAGCAGCCTGTACCCCTCTCCTGCCTGCAGCCTCTCTGTAATATATGTTATTAGAGGACAGTGTCACCTCCTCACCTTCCAGCAGCCTGTACCCCTCTCCTGCCTGCAGCCTCTGTAATATATGTTATTAGAGGACAGTGTCACCTCCTCACCTTCCAGCAGCCTGTACCCCCTCTCCTGCCTGCAGCCTCTCTGTAATATATGTTATTAGAGGACACTGTCACCTCCTCACCTTCCAGCAGCCTGTACCCCCTCTCCTGCCTGCAGCCTCTGTAATATATGTTATTAGAGGACAGTGTCACCTCCTCACCTTCCAGCAGCCTGTACCCCCTCTCCTGCATGCAGCCTCTGTAATATATGTTATTAGAGGACAGTGTCATCTCCTCACCTTCCAGCAGCCTGTACCCCCTCTCCTGCCTGCAGCCTCTGTAATATATGTTATTAGAGGACAGGGTCACCTCCTCACCTTCCAGCAGCCTGTACCCCCTCTCCTGCCTGCAGCCTCTCTGTAATATATGTTATTAGAGGACAGTGTCACCTCCTCACCTTCCAGCAGCCTGTACCCCCTCTCCTGCATGCAGCCTCTGTAATATATGTTATTAGAGGACAGTGTCATCTCCTCACCTTCCAGCAGCCTGTACCCCCTCTCCTGCCTGCAGCCTCTGTAATATATGTTATTAGAGGACAGGGTCACCTCCTCACCTTCCAGCAGCCTGTACCCCCTCTCCTGCCTGCAGCCTCTGTAATATATGTTATTAGAGGACAGTGTCACCTCCTCACCTTCCAGCAGCCTGTACCCCCTCTCCTGCCTGCAGCCCCTCTGTAATATATGTTATTAGAGGACAGTGTCACCTCCTCACCTTCCAGCAGCCTGTACCCCTCTCCTGCCTGCAGCCTCTGTAATATAGGTTATTAGAGGACAGTGTCACCTCCCAGCAGCCTGTACCCCCTCTCCTGCCTGCAGCCTCTGTAATATATGTTATTAGAGGACAGTGTCATCTCCTCACCTTCCAGCAGCCTGTACCCCTCTCCTGCCTGCAGCCTCTCTGTAATATATGTTATTAGAGGACAGTGTCACCTCCTCACCTTCCAGCAGCCTGTACCCCCTCTCCTGCCTGCAGCCTCTCTGTAATATATGTTATTAGAGGACAGTGTCACCTCCTCACCTTCCAGCAGCCTGTACCCCCTCTCCTGCCTGCAGCCTCTGTAATATATGTTATTAGAGGACAGTGTCACCTTCTCACCTTCCAGCAGCCTGTACCCCTCTCCTGCCTGCAGCCTCTCTGTAATATATGTTATTAGAGGACAGTGTCACCTCCTCACCTTCCAGCAGCCTGTACCCCTCTCCTGCCTGCAGCCTCTGTAATATATGTTATTAGAGGACAGTGTCACCTCTCACCTTCCAGCAGCCTGTACCCCCTCTCCTGCCTGCAGCCTCTGTAATATATGTTATTAGAGGACAGTGTCCCCTCCTCACCTTCCAGCAGCCTGTACCCCCTCTCCTGCCTGCAGCCTCTCTGTAATATATGTTATTAGAGGACAGTGTCCCCTCCTCACCTTCCAGCAGCCTGTACCCCCTCTCCTGCCTGCAGCCTCTCTGTAATATATGTTATTAGAGGACAGTGTCACCTCCTCACCTTCCAGCAGCCTGTACCCCCTCTCCTGCCTGCAGCCTCTCTGTAATATATGTTATTAGAGGACAGTGTCACCTCCTCACCTTCCAGCAGCCTGTACCCCTCTCCTGCCTGCAGCCTCTCTGTAATATATGTTATTAGAGGACAGTGTCACCTCCTCACCTTCCAGCAGCCTGTACCTCTCTCCTGCCTGCAGCCTCTGTAATATATGTTATTAGAGGACAGTGTCACCTCCTCACCTTCCAGCAGCCTGTACCCCTCTCCTGCCTGCAGCCTCTGTAATATATGTTATTAGAGGACAGTGTCACCTCCTCACCTTCCAGCAGCCTGTACCCCTCTCCTGCCTGCAGCCTCTGTAATATATGTTATTAGAGGACAGTGTCCCCTCCTCACCTTCCAGCAGCCTGTACCCCTCTCCTGCCTGCAGCCTCTCTGTAATATATGTTATTAGAGGACAGTGTCACCTCCTCACCTTCCAGCAGCCTGTACCCCTCTCCTGCCTGCAGCCTCTGTAATATATGTTATTAGAGGACAGTGTCACCTCCTCACCTTCCAGCAGCCTGTACCCCCTCTCCTGCCTGCAGCCTCTCTGTAATATATGTTATTAGAGGACAGTGTCTCCTCCTCACCTTCCAGCAGCCTGTACCCCCTCTCCTGCCTGCAGCCTCTGTAATATATGTTATTAGAGGACAGTGTCACCTCCTCACCTTCCAGCAGCCTGTACCCCCTCTCCTGCCTGCAGCCTCTGTAATATATGTTATTAGAGGACAGTGTCACCTCCTCACCTTCCAGCAGCCAGTACCCCCTCTCCTGCCTGCAGCCTCTGTAATATATGTTATTAGAGGACAGTGTCTCCTCCTCACCTTCCAGCAGCCTGTACCCCCTCTCCTGCCTGCAGCCTCTCTGTAATATATGTTATTAGAGGACAGTGTCACCTCCTCACCTTCCAGCAGCCTGTACCCCTCTCCTGCCTGCAGACTCTGTAATATATGTTATTAGAGGACAGTGTCACCTCCTCACCTTCCAGCAGCCTGTACCCCCTCTCCTGCCTGCAGCCTCTCTGTAATATATGTTATTAGAGGACAGTGTCACCTCCTCACCTTCCAGCAGCCTGTACCCCTCTCCTGCCTGCAGCCTCTGTAATATATGTTATTAGAGGACAGTGTCCCCTCCTCACCTTCCAGCAGCCTGTACCCCCTCTCCTGCCTGCAGCCTCTGTAATATATGTTATTAGAGGACAGTGTCACCTCCTCACCTTCCAGCAGCCTGTACCCCCTCTCCTGCCTGCAGCCTCTGTAATATATGTTATTAGAGGACAGGGTCACCTCCTCACCTTCCAGCAGCCTGTACCCCCTCTCCTGCCTGCAGCCTCTGTAATATATGTTATTAGAGGACAGTGTCACCTCCTCACCTTCCAGCAGCCTGTACCCCCTCTCCTGCCTGCAGCCCCTCTGTAATATATGTTATTAGAGGACAGTGTCACCTCCTCACCTTCCAGCAGCCTGTACCCCCTCTCCTGCCTGCAGCCTCTGTAATATATGTTACTAGAGGACAGTGTCACCTCCTCACCTTCCAGCAGCCTGTACCCCTCTCCTGCCTGCAGCCTCTCTCTAATATATGTTATTAGAGGACAGTGTCACCTTCCAGCAGTCTGTACCCCCTCTCCTGCCTGCAGCCTCTGTAATATATGTTATTAGAGGACAGTGTCACCTCTCACCTTCCAGCAGCCTGTACCCCCTCTCCTGCCTGCAGCCTCTGTAATATATGTTATTAGAGGACAGTGTCACCTTCCAGCAGCCTGCACCCCCTCTCCTGCCTGCAGCCTCTGTAATATATGTTATTAGAGGACAGTGTCCCCTCCTCACCTTCCAGCAGCCTGTACCCCTCTCCTGCCTGCAGCCTCTGTAATATATGTTATTAGAGGACAGTGTCACCTCCTCACCTTCCAGCAGCCTGTACCCCCTCTCCTGCCTGCAGCCTCTGTAATATATGTTATTAGAGGACAGTGTCACCTCCTCACCTTCCAGCAGCCTGTACCCCCTCTCCTGCCTGCAGCCTCTCTGTAATATATGTTATTAGAGGACAGTGTCACCTCCTCACCTTCCAGCAGCCTGTACCCCTCTCCTGCCTGCAGCCTCTCTGTAATATATGTTATTAGAGGACAGTGTCACCTCCTCACCTTCCAGCAGCCTGTACCCCTCTCCTGCCTGCAGCCTCTGTAATATATGTTATTAGAGGACAGTGTCACCTCCTCACCTTCCAGCAGCCTGTACCCCCTCTCCTGCCTGCAGCCTCTGTAATATATGTTATTAGAGGACAGTGTCACCTCCTCACCTTCCAGCAGCCTGTACCCCCTCTCCTGCCTGCAGCCTCTGTAATATATGTTATTAGAGGACAGTGTCATCTCCTCACCTTCCAGCAGCCTGTACCCCCTCTCCTGCCTGCAGCCTCTGTAATATATGTTATTAGAGGACAGGGTCACCTCCTCACCTTCCAGCAGCCTGTACCCCCTCTCCTGCCTGCAGCCTCTGTAATATATGTTATTAGAGGACAGTGTCACCTCCTCACCTTCCAGCAGCCTGTACCCCCTCTCCTGCCTGCAGCCCCTCTGTAATATATGTTATTAGAGGACAGTGTCACCTCCTCACCTTCCAGCAGCCTGTACCCCCTCTCCTGCCTGCAGCCTCTCTGTAATATATGTTATTAGAGGACAGTGTCACCTCCTCACCTTCCAGCAGCCTGTACCCCTCTCCTGCCTGCAGCCTCTCTGTAATATATGTTATTAGAGGACAGTGTCACCTCCTCACCTTCCAGCAGCCTGTACCCCTCTCCTGCCTGCAGCCTCTGTAATATATGTTATTAGAGGACAGTGTCACCTCTCACCTTCCAGCAGCCTGTACCCCCTCTCCTGCCTGCAGCCTCTGTAATATATGTTATTAGAGGACAGTGTCACCTCCTCACCTTCCAGCAGCCTGTACCCCCTCTCCTGCCTGCAGCCTCTCTGTAATATATGTTATTAGAGGACAGTGTCATCTCCTCACCTTCCAGCAGCCTGTACCCCCTCTCCTGCCTGCAGCCTCTGTAATATATGTTATTAGAGGACAGGGTCACCTCCTCACCTTCCAGCAGCCTGTACCCCCTCTCCTGCCTGCAGCCTCTGTAATATATGTTATTAGAGGACAGTGTCACCTCCTCACCTTCCAGCAGCCTGTACCCCCTCTCCTGCCTGCAGCCCCTCTGTAATATATGTTATTAGAGGACAGTGTCACCTCCTCACCTTCCAGCAGCCTGTACCCCCTCTCCTGCCTGCAGCCTCTCTGTAATATATGTTATTAGAGGACAGTGTCACCTCCTCACCTTCCAGCAGCCTGTACCCCTCTCCTGCCTGCAGCCTCTCTGTAATATATGTTATTAGAGGACAGTGTCACCTCCTCACCTTCCAGCAGCCTGTACCCCTCTCCTGCCTGCAGCCTCTGTAATATATGTTATTAGAGGACAGTGTCACCTCTCACCTTCCAGCAGCCTGTACCCCCTCTCCTGCCTGCAGCCTCTGTAATATATGTTATTAGAGGACAGTGTCACCTCCTCACCTTCCAGCAGCCTGTACCCCCTCTCCTGCCGGCAGCCTCTCTGTAATATGTTATTAGAGGACAGTGTCACCTCCTCACCTTCCAGCAGCCTGTACCCCCTCTCCTGCCTGCAGCCTCTGTAATATATGTTATTAGAGGACAGTGTCCCCTCCTCACCTTCCAGCAGCCTGTACCCCCTCTCCTGCCTGCAGCCTCTGTAATATATGTTATTAGAGGACAGTGTCACCTCCTCACCTTCCAGCAGCCTGTACCCCTCTCCTGCCTGCAGCCTCTCTGTAATATATGTTATTAGAGGACAGTGTCACCTCCTCACCTTCCAGCAGCCTGTACCCCTCTCCTGCCTGCAGCCTCTGTAATATATGTTATTAGAGGACAGTGTCACCTCTCACCTTCCAGCAGCCTGTACCCCCTCTCCTGCCTGCAGCCTCTGTAATATATGTTATTAGAGGACAGTGTCACCTTCCAGCAGCCTGTACCCCCTCTCCTGCCTGCAGCCTCTGTAATATATGTTATTAGAGGACAGTGTCCCCTCCTCACCTTCCAGCAGCCTGTACCCCCTCTCCTGCCTGCAGCCTCTGTAATATATGTTATTAGAGGACAGTGTCACCTCCTCACCTTCCAGCAGCCTGTACCCCCTCTCCTGCCTGCAGCCTCTGTAATATATGTTATTAGAGGACAGTGTCACCTTCCAGCAGCCTGTACCCCCTCTCCTGCCTGCAGCCTCTGTAATATATGTTATTAGAGGACAGTGTCCCCTCCTCACCTTCCAGCAGCCTGTACCCCCTCTCCTGCCTGCAGCCTCTCTGTAATATATGTTATTAGAGGACAGTGTCACCTCCTCACCTTCCAGCAGCCTGTACCCCCTCTCCTGCCTGCAGCCTCTCTGTAATATATGTTATTAGAGGACAGTGTCACCTCCTCACCTTCCAGCAGCCTGTACCCCCTCTCCTGCCTGCAGCCTCTCTGTAATATATGTTATTAGAGGACAGTGTCACCTCCTCACCTTCCAGCAGCCTGTACCCCCTCTCCTGCCTGCAGCCTCTGTAATATATGTTATTAGAGGGCAGTGTCACCTCCTCACCTTCCAGCAGCCTGTACCCCCTCTCCTGCCTGCAGCCTCTCTGTAATATATGTTATTAGAGGACAGTGTCACCTCCTCAACTTCCAGCAGCCTGTACCCCCTCTCCTGCCTGCAGCCTCTGTAATATATGTTATTAGAGGACAGTGTCATCTCCTCACCTTCCAGCAGCCTGTACCCCTCTCCTGCCTGCAGCCTCTGTAATATATGTTATTAGAGGACAGTGTCACCTTCCAGCAGCCTGTACCCCCTCTCCTGCCTGCAGCCTCTGTAATATATGTTATTAGAGGACAGTGTCACCTCCTCACCTTCCAGCAGCCTGTACCCCTCTCCTGCCTGCAGCCTGTACCCCCTCTCCTGCCTGCAGCCTCTGTAATATATGTTATTAGAGGACAGTGTCACCTCCTCACCTTCCAGCAGCCTGTACCCCTCTCCTGCCTGCAGCCTGTACCCCCTCTCCTGCCTGCAGCCTGTACCCCTCTCCTGCCTGCAGCCTCTCTGTAATATATGTTATTAGAGGACAGTGTCACCTCCTCACCTTCCAGCAGCCTGTACCCCCTCTCCTGCCTGCAGCCTCTGTAATATATGTTATTAGAGAACAGTGTCACCTCCTCACCTTCCAGCAGCCTGTACCCCCTCTCCTGCCTGCAGCCTCTGTAATATATGTTATTAGAGGACAGTGTCACCTCCTCACCTTCCAGCAGCCTGTACCCCTCTCCTGCCTGCAGCCTCTCTGTAATATATGTTATTAGAGGACAGTGTCACCTCCTCACCTTCCAGCAGCCTGTACCCCCTCTCCTGCCTGCAGCCTCTGTAATATATGTTATTAGAGGACAGTGTCACCTCCTCACCTTCCAGCAGCCTGTACCCCCTCTCCTGCCTGCAGCCTCTGTAATATATGTTATTAGAGAACAGTGTCACCTCCTCACCTTCCAGCAGCCTGTACCCCCTCTCCTGCCTGCAGCCTCTGTAATATATGTTATTAGAGAACAGTGTCACCTCCTCACCTTCCAGCAGCCTGTACCCCCTCTCCTGCCTGCAGCCTCTGTAATATAGGTTACTAGAGGACAGTGTCACCTCCTCACCTTCCAGCAGCCTGTACCCCTCTCCTGCCTGCAGCCTGTACCCCCTCTCCTGCCTGCAGCCTCTGTAATATATGTTATTAGAGGACAGTGTCACCTCCTCACCTTCCAGCAGCCTGTACCCCCTCTCCTGCCTGCAGCCTCTGTAATATATGTTATTAGAGGACAGGGTCACCTCCTCACCTTCCAGCAGCCTGTACCCCCTCTCCTGCCTGCAGCCTCTGTAATATATGTTATTAGAGGACAGTGTCACCTCCTCACCTTCCAGCAGCCTGTACCCCCTCTCCTGCCTGCAGCCCCTCTGTAATATATGTTATTAGAGGACAGTGTCACCTCCTCACCTTCCAGCAGCCTGTACCCCCTCTCCTGCCTGCAGCCTCTGTAATATATGTTACTAGAGGACAGTGTCACCTCCTCACCTTCCAGCAGCCTGTACCCCCTCTCCTGCCTGCAGCCTCTGTAATATATGTTATTAGAGGACAGTGTCACCTCTCACCTTCCAGCAGCCTGTACCCCCTCTCCTGCCTGCAGCCTCTGTAATATATGTTATTAGAGGACAGTGTCACCTCTCACCTTCCAGCAGCCTGTACCCCTCTCCTGCCTGCAGCCTCTGTAATATATGTTATTAGAGGACAGTGTCACCTCCTCACCTTCCAGCAGCCTGTACCCCCTCTCCTGCCTGCAGCCTCTGTAATATATGTTATTAGAGGACAGTGTCACCTCTCACCTTCCAGCAGCCTGTACCCCCTCTCCTGCCTGCAGCCTCTGTAATATATGTTATTAGAGGACAGTGTCACCTTCCAGCAGCCTGTACCCCCTCTCCTGCCTGCAGCCTCTGTAATATATGTTATTAGAGGACAGTGTCCCCTCCTCACCTTCCAGCAGCCTGTACCCCCTCTCCTGCCTGCAGCCTCTCTGTAATATATGTTATTAGAGGACAGTGTCACCTCCTCACCTTCCAGCAGCCTGTACCCCTCTCCTGCCTGCAGCCTCTCTGTAATATATGTTATTAGAGGACAGTGTCACCTCCTCACCTTCCAGCAGCCTGTACCCCTCTCCTGCCTGCAGCCTCTGTAATATATGTTATTAGAGGACAGTGTCACCTCCTCACCTTCCAGCAGCCTGTACCCCCTCTCCTGCCTGCAGCCTCTCTGTAATATATGTTATTAGAGGACACTGTCACCTCCTCACCTTCCAGCAGCCTGTACCCCCTCTCCTGCCTGCAGCCTCTGTAATATATGTTATTAGAGGACAGTGTCACCTCCTCACCTTCCAGCAGCCTGTACCCCCTCTCCTGCATGCAGCCTCTGTAATATATGTTATTAGAGGACAGTGTCATCTCCTCACCTTCCAGCAGCCTGTACCCCCTCTCCTGCCTGCAGCCTCTGTAATATATGTTATTAGAGGACAGGGTCACCTCCTCACCTTCCAGCAGCCTGTACCCCCTCTCCTGCCTGCAGCCTCTGTAATATATGTTATTAGAGGACAGTGTCACCTCCTCACCTTCCAGCAGCCTGTACCCCCTCTCCTGCCTGCAGCCCCTCTGTAATATATGTTATTAGAGGACAGTGTCACCTCCTCACCTTCCAGCAGCCTGTACCCCTCTCCTGCCTGCAGCCTCTGTAATATAGGTTATTAGAGGACAGTGTCACCTCCTCACCTTCCAGCAGCCTGTACCCCCTCTCCTGCCTGCAGCCTCTGTAATATATGTTATTAGAGGACAGTGTCATCTCCTCACCTTCCAGCAGCCTGTACCCCTCTCCTGCCTGCAGCCTCTCTGTAATATATGTTATTAGAGGACAGTGTCACCTCCTCACCTTCCAGCAGCCTGTACCCCCTCTCCTGCCTGCAGCCTCTGTAATATATGTTATTAGAGGACAGTGTCACCTTCTCACCTTCCAGCAGCCTGTACCCCTCTCCTGCCTGCAGCCTCTCTGTAATATATATTAGAGGACAGTGTCACCTCCTCACCTTCCAGCAGCCTGTACCCCTCTCCTGCCTGCAGCCTCTGTAATATATGTTATTAGAGGACAGTGTCACCTCTCACCTTCCAGCAGCCTGTACCCCCTCTCCTGCCTGCAGCCTCTGTAATATATGTTATTAGAGGACAGTGTCCCCTCCTCACCTTCCAGCAGCCTGTACCCCCTCTCCTGCCTGCAGCCTCTCTGTAATATATGTTATTAGAGGACAGTGTCACCTCCTCACCTTCCAGCAGCCTGTACCCCTCTCCTGCCTGCAGCCTCTGTAATATATGTTATTAGAGGACAGTGTCACCTCTCACCTTCCAGCAGCCTGTACCCCCTCTCCTGCCTGCAGCCTCTGTAATATATGTTATTAGAGGACAGTGTCACCTTCCAGCAGCCTGTACCCCCTCTCCTGCCTGCAGCCTCTGTAATATATGTTATTAGAGGACAGTGTCCCCTCCTCACCTTCCAGCAGCCTGTACCCCCTCTCCTGCCTGCAGCCTCTGTAATATATGTTATTAGAGGACAGTGTCACCTCCTCACCTTCCAGCAGCCTGTACCCCCTCTCCTGCCTGCAGCCTCTGTAATATATGTTATTAGAGGACAGTGTCCCCTCCTCACCTTCCAGCAGCCTTTACCCCCTCTCCTGCCTGCAGCCTGTACCCCCTCTCCTGCCTGCAGCCTCTGTAATATATGTTATTAGAGGACAGTGTCACCTTCCAGCAGCCTGTACCCCCTCTCCTGCCTGCAGCCTCTGTAATATATGTTATTAGAGGACAGTGTCCCCTCCTCACCTTCCAGCAGCCTTTACCCCCTCTCCTGCCTGCAGCCTGTACCCCCTCTCCTGCCTGCAGCCTCTGTAATATATGTTATTAGAGGACAGTGTCACCTCCTCACCTCCCAGCAGCCTGTACCCCCTCTCCTGCCTGCAGCCTCTCTGTAATATATGTTATTAGAGGACAGTGTCACCTCCTCACCTTCCAGCAGCCTGTACCCCCTCTCCTGCCTGCAGCCTCTGTAATACATGTTATTAGAGGACAGTGTCACCTCCTCACCTCCCAGCAGCCTGTACCCCCTCTCCTGCCTGCAGCCTCTCTGTAATATATGTTATTAGAGGACAGTGCCACCTCCTCACCTTCCAGCAGCCTGTACCCCCTCTCCTGCCTGCAGCCTCTCTGTAATATATGTTATTAGAGGACAGTGTCACCTCCTCACCTTCCAGCAGCCTGTACCCCCTCTCCTGCCTGCAGCCTCTGTAATATATGTTATTAGAGGACAGTGTCATCTCCTCACCTTCCAGCAGCCTGTACCCCCTCTCCTGCCTGCAGCCTCTGTAATATATGTTATTATAGGACAGTGTCCCCTCCTCACCTTCCAGCAGCCTGTACCCCCTCTCCTGCCTGCAGCCTCTGTAATATATGTTATTAGAGGACAGTGTCACCTCCTCACCTTCCAGCAGCCTGTACCCCCTCTCCTGCCTGCAGCCTCTGTAATATATGTTATTAGAGGACAGTGTCACCTCCTCCCCTTCCAGCAGCCTGTACCCCCTCTCCTGCCTGCAGCCTCTCTGTAATATATGTTATTAGAGGACAGTGTCATCTCCTCACCTTCCAGCAGCCTGTACCCCCTCTCCTGCCTGCAGCCTCTGTAATATGTTATTAGAGGACAGTGTCACCTCCTCACCTTCCAGCAGCCTGTACCCCTCTCCTGCCTGCAGCCTCTGTAATATATGTTATTAGAGGACAGTGTCACCTCCTCACCTTCCAGCAGCCTGTACCCCCTCTCCTGCCTGCTGCCTCTGTAATATATGTTATTAGAGGACAGTGTCACCTCCTCCCCTTCCAGCAGCCTGTACCCCTCTCCTGCCTGCAGCCTCTCTGTAATATATGTTATTAGAGGACAGTGTCACCTCCTCACCTCCCAGCAGCCTGTACCCCCTCTCCTGCCTGCAGCCTCTGTAATATATGTTATTAGAGGACAGTGTCACCTCCTCACCTTCCAGCAGCCTGTACCCCCTCTCCTGCCTGCAGCCTCTGTAATATATGTTATTAGAGGACAGTGTCACCCCCTCACCTTCCAGCAGCCTGTACCCCCTCTCCTGCCTTCAGCCTCTGTAATATATGTTATTAGAGGACAGTGTCACCTCCTCCCCTTCCAGCAGCCTGTACCCCTCTCCTGCCTGCAGCCTCTGTAATATATGTTATTAGAGGACAGTGTCACCTCCTCACCTTCCAGCAGCCTGTACCCCCTCTCCTGCCTGCAGCCTCTGTAATATATGTTATTAGAGGACAGTGTCATCTCCTCACCTTCCAGCAGCCTGTACCCCCTCTCCTGCCTGCAGCCTCTCTGTAATATATGTTATTAGAGGACAGTGTCACCTCCTCACCTTCCAGCAGCCTGTACCCCCTCTCCTGCCTGCAGCCTCTCTGTAATATATGTTATTAGAGGACAGTGTCACCTCCTCACCTTCCAGCAGCCTGTACCCCCTCTCCTGCCTGCAGCCTCTGTAATATATGTTATTAGAGGACAGTGTCACCTTCTCACCTTCCAGCAGCCTGTACCCCTCTCCTGCCTGCAGCCTCTCTGTAATATATATTAGAGGACAGTGTCACCTCCTCACCTTCCAGCAGCCTGTACCCCTCTCCTGCCTGCAGCCTCTGTAATATATGTTATTAGAGGACAGTGTCACCTCTCACCTTCGAGCAGCCTGTACCCCCTCTCCTGCCTGCAGCCTCTGTAATATATGTTATTAGAGGACAGTGTCCCCTCCTCACCTTCCAGCAGCCTGTACCCCCTCTCCTGCCTGCAGCCTCTCTGTAATATATGTTATTAGAGGACAGTGTCACCTCCTCACCTTCCAGCAGCCTGTACCCCTCTCCTGCCTGCAGCCTCTGTAATATATGTTATTAGAGGACAGTGTCACCTCTCACCTTCCAGCAGCCTGTACCCCCTCTCCTGCCTGCAGCCTCTGTAATATATGTTATTAGAGGACAGTGTCACCTTCCAGCAGCCTGTACCCCCTCTCCTGCCTGCAGCCTCTGTAATATATGTTATTAGAGGACAGTGTCCCCTCCTCACCTTCCAGCAGCCTGTACCCCCTCTCCTGCCTGCAGCCTCTGTAATATATGTTATTAGAGGACAGTGTCACCTCCTCACCTTCCAGCAGCCTGTACCCCCTCTCCTGCCTGCAGCCTCTGTAATATATGTTATTAGAGGACAGTGTCACCTTCCAGCAGCCTGTACCCCCTCTCCTGCCTGCAGCCTCTGTAATATATGTTATTAGAGGACAGTGTCCCCTCCTCACCTTCCAGCAGCCTTTACCCCCTCTCCTGCCTGCAGCCTGTACCCCCTCTCCTGCCTGCAGCCTCTGTAATATATGTTATTAGAGGACAGTGTCACCTCCTCACCTCCCAGCAGCCTGTACCCCCTCTCCTGCCTGCAGCCTCTCTGTAATATATGTTATTAGAGGACAGTGTCACCTCCTCACCTTCCAGCAGCCTGTACCCCCTCTCCTGCCTGCAGCCTCTGTAATATATGTTATTAGAGGACAGTGTCACCTCCTCACCTCCCAGCAGCCTGTACCCCCTCTCCTGCCTGCAGCCTCTCTGTAATATATGTTATTAGAGGACAGTGCCACCTCCTCACCTTCCAGCAGCCTGTACCCCCTCTCCTGCCTGCAGCCTCTCTGTAATATATGTTATTAGAGGACAGTGTCACCTCCTCACCTTCCAGCAGCCTGTACCCCCTCTCCTGCCTGCAGCCTCTGTAATATATGTTATTAGAGGACAGTGTCATCTCCTCACCTTCCAGCAGCCTGTACCCCCTCTCCTGCCTGCAGCCTCTGTAATATATGTTATTATAGGACAGTGTCCCCTCCTCACCTTCCAGCAGCCTGTACCCCCTCTCCTGCCTGCAGCCTCTGTAATATATGTTATTAGAGGACAGTGTCACCTCCTCACCTTCCAGCAGCCTGTACCCCCTCTCCTGCCTGCAGCCTCTGTAATATATGTTATTAGAGGACAGTGTCACCTCCTCCCCTTCCAGCAGCCTGTACCCCCTCTCCTGCCTGCAGCCTCTCTGTAATATATGTTATTAGAGGACAGTGTCATCTCCTCACCTTCCAGCAGCCTGTACCCCCTCTCCTGCCTGCAGCCTCTGTAATATGTTATTAGAGGACAGTGTCACCTCCTCACCTTCCAGCAGCCTGTACCCCTCTCCTGCCTGCAGCCTCTGTAATATATGTTATTAGAGGACAGTGTCACCTCCTCACCTTCCAGCAGCCTGTACCCCCTCTCCTGCCTGCTGCCTCTGTAATATATGTTATTAGAGGACAGTGTCACCTCCTCCCCTTCCAGCAGCCTGTACCCCTCTCCTGCCTGCAGCCTCTCTGTAATATATGTTATTAGAGGACAGTGTCACCTCCTCACCTCCCAGCAGCCTGTACCCCCTCTCCTGCCTGCAGCCTCTGTAATATATGTTATTAGAGGACAGTGTCACCTCCTCACCTTCCAGCAGCCTGTACCCCCTCTCCTGCCTGCAGCCTCTGTAATATATGTTATTAGAGGACAGTGTCACCCCCTCACCTTCCAGCAGCCTGTACCCCCTCTCCTGCCTTCAGCCTCTGTAATATATGTTATTAGAGGACAGTGTCACCTCCTCCCCTTCCAGCAGCCTGTACCCCTCTCCTGCCTGCAGCCTCTGTAATATATGTTATTAGAGGACAGTGTCACCTCCTCACCTTCCAGCAGCCTGTACCCCCTCTCCTGCCTGCAGCCTCTGTAATATATGTTATTAGAGGACAGTGTCATCTCCTCACCTTCCAGCAGCCTGTACCCCCTCTCCTGCCTGCAGCCTCTCTGTAATATATGTTATTAGAGGACAGTGTCACCTCCTCACCTTCCAGCAGCCTGTACCCCCTCTCCTGCCTGCAGCCTCTCTGTAATATATGTTATTAGAGGACAGTGTCACCTCCTCCCCTTCCAGCAGCCTGTACCCCCTCTCCTGCCTGCAGCCTCTGTAATATATGTTATTAGAGGACAGTGTCACCTCCTCACCTTCCAGCAGCCTGTACCCCCTCTCCTGCCTGCAGCCTCTGTAATATATGTTATTAGAGGACAGTGTCACCTCCTCACCTTCCAGCAGCCTGTACCCCCTCTCCTGCCTGCAGCCTCTGTAATATAGGTTATTAGAGGACAGTGTCACCTCCTCACCTTCCAGCAGCCTGTACCCCTCTCCTGCCTGCAGCCTCTGTAATATATGTTATTACAGGACAGTGTCACCTCCTCACCTTCCAGCAGCCTGTACCCCCTCTCCTGCCTGCAGCCTCTGTAATATATGTTATTAGAGGACAGTGTCCCCTCCTCACCTTCCAGCAGTCTGTACCCCTCTCCTGCCTGCAGCCTCTGTAATATATGTTATTAGAGGACAGTGTCACCTCCTCACCTTCCAGCAGCCTGTACCCCCTCTCCTGCCTGCAGCCTCTGTAATATAGGTTATTAGAGGACAGTGTCACCTCCTCACCTTCCAGCAGCCTGTACCCCCTCTCCTGCCTGCAGCCTCTGTAATATATGTTATTAGAGGACAGTGTCACCTCCTCACCTTCCAGCAGCCTGTACCCCCTCTCCTGCCTGCAGCCTCTGTAATATATGTTATTAGAGGACAGTGTCACCTCCTCACCTTCCAGCAGCCT
This sequence comes from Rhinoderma darwinii, assembly GCF_050947455.1. Lineage (NCBI taxonomy): Eukaryota > Metazoa > Chordata > Amphibia > Anura > Rhinodermatidae > Rhinoderma > Rhinoderma darwinii. Next base: position 1,552,347 of record NC_134694.1, read on the forward strand.
GTACCCCCTCTCCTGCCTGCAGCCTCTGTAATATATGTTATTAGAGGACAGTGTCACCCCCTCACCTTCCAGCAGCCTGTACCCCCTCTCCTGCCTGCAGCCTCTGTAATATATGTTATTAGAGGACAGTGTCCCCTCCTCACCTTCCAGCAGCCTGTACCCCCTCTCCTGCCTGCAGCCTCTCTGTAATATATGTTATTAGAGGACAGTGTCACCTCCTCACCTTCCAGCAGCCTGTACCCCCTCTCCTGCCTGCAGCCTCTCTGTAATATATGTTATTAGAGGACAGTGTCACCTCCTCACCTTCCAGCAGCCTGTACCCCCTCTCCTGCCTGCAGCCTCTCTGTAATATATGTTATTAGAGGACAGTGTCACCTCCTCACCTTCCAGCAGCCTGTACCCCCTCTCCTGCCTGCAGCCTCTGTAATATATGTTATTAGAGGGCAGTGTCACCTCCTCACCTTCCAGCAGCCTGTACCCCCTCTCCTGCCTGCAGCCTCTCTGTAATATATGTTATTAGAGGACAGTGTCACCTCCTCAACTTCCAGCAGCCTGTACCCCCTCTCCTGCCTGCAGCCTCTGTAATATATGTTATTAGAGGACAGTGTCATCTCCTCACCTTCCAGCAGCCTGTACCCCTCTCCTGCCTGCAGCCTCTGTAATATATGTTATTAGAGGACAGTGTCACCTTCCAGCAGCCTGTACCCCCTCTCCTGCCTGCAGCCTCTGTAATATATGTTATTAGAGGACAGTGTCACCTCCTCACCTTCCAGCAGCCTGTACCCCTCTCCTGCCTGCAGCCTGTACCCCCTCTCCTGCCTGCAGCCTCTGTAATATATGTTATTAGAGGACAGTGTCACCTCCTCACCTTCCAGCAGCCTGTACCCCTCTCCTGCCTGCAGCCTGTACCCCCTCTCCTGCCTGCAGCCTGTACCCCTCTCCTGCCTGCAGCCTCTCTGTAATATATGTTATTAGAGGACAGTGTCACCTCCTCACCTTCCAGCAGCCTGTACCCCCTCTCCTGCCTGCAGCCTCTGTAATATATGTTATTAGAGAACAGTGTCACCTCCTCACCTTCCAGCAGCCTGTACCCCCTCTCCTGCCTGCAGCCTCTGTAATATATGTTATTAGAGGACAGTGTCACCTCCTCCCCTTCCAGCAGCCTGTACCCCCTCTCCTGCCTGCAGCCTCTGTAATATATGTTATTAGAGAACAGTGTCACCTCCTCACCTTCCAGCAGCCTGTACCCCCTCTCCTGCCTGCAGCCTCTGTAATATATGTTATTAGAGGACAGTGTCACCTCCTCACCTTCCAGCAGCCTGTACCCCCTCTCCTGCCTGCAGCCTCTCTGTAATATATGTTATTAGAGGACAGTGTCACCTCCTCACCTTCCAGCAGCCTGTACCCCCTCTCCTGCCTGCAGCCTCTGTAATATATGTTATTAGAGAACAGTGTCACCTCCTCACCTTCCAGCAGCCTGTACCCCCTCTCCTGCCTGCAGCCTCTGTAATATATGTTACTAGAGGACAGTGTCACCTCCTCACCTTCCAGCAGCCTGTACCCCTCTCCTGCCTGCAGCCTGTACCCCCTCTCCTGCCTGCAGCCTCTGTAATATATGTTATTAGAGGACAGTGTCACCTCCTCACCTTCCAGCAGCCTGTACCCCCTCTCCTGCCTGCAGCCTCTGTAATATATGTTATTAGAGGACAGGGTCACCTCCTCACCTTCCAGCAGCCTGTACCCCCTCTCCTGCCTGCAGCCTCTGTAATATATGTTATTAGAGGACAGTGTCACCTCCTCACCTTCCAGCAGCCTGTACCCCTCTCCTGCCTGCAGCCTCTGTAATATATGTTATTAGAGGACAGTGTCACCTCCTCACCTTCCAGCAGCCTGTACCCCCTCTCCTGCCTGCAGCCTCTGTAATATATGTTATTAGAGGACAGTGTCACATCCTCACCTTCCAGCAGCCTGTACTCCCTCTCCTGCCTGCAGCCTCTGTAATATATGTTATTAGAGGACAGTGTCACCTCCTCACCTTCCAGCAGCCTGTACCCCCTCTCCTGCCTGCAGCCTCTCTGTAATATATGTTATTAGAGGACAGTGTCACCTCCTCACCTCCCAGCAGCCTGTACCCCCTCTCCTGCCTGCAGCCTCTGTAATATATGTTATTAGAGGACAGTGTCACCTCCTCACCTTCCAGCAGCCTGTACCCCCTCTCCTGCCTGCAGCCCCTCTGTAATATATGTTATTAGAGGACAGTGTCACCTCCTCACCTTCCAGCAGCCTGTACCCCCTCTCCTGCCTGCAGCCTCTGTAATATATGTTACTAGAGGACAGTGTCACCTCCTCACCTTCCAGCAGCCTGTACCCCCTCTCCTGCCTGCAGCCTCTGTAATATATGTTATTAGAGGACAGTGTCACCTCTCACCTTCCAGCAGCCTGTACCCCCTCTCCTGCCTGCAGCCTCTGTAATATATGTTATTAGAGGACAGTGTCACCTCTCACCTTCCAGCAGCCTGTACCCCTCTCCTGCCTGCAGCCTCTGTAATATATGTTATTAGAGGACAGTGTCACCTCCTCACCTTCCAGCAGCCTGTACCCCCTCTCCTGACTGCAGCCTCTGTAATATATGTTATTAGAGGACAGTGTCACCTCTCACCTTCCAGCAGCCTGTACCCCCTCTCCTGCCTGCAGCCTCTGTAATATATGTTATTAGAGGACAGTGTCACCTTCCAGCAGCCTGTACCCCCTCTCCTGCCTGCAGCCTCTGTAATATATGTTATTAGAGGACAGTGTCCCCTCCTCACCTTCCAGCAGCCTGTACCCCCTCTCCTGCCTGCAGCCTCTCTGTAATATATGTTATTAGAGGACAGTGTCACCTCCTCACCTTCCAGCAGCCTGTACCCCTCTCCTGCCTGCAGCCTCTCTGTAATATATGTTATTAGAGGACAGTGTCACCTCCTCACCTTCCAGCAGCCTGTACCCCTCTCCTGCCTGCAGCCTCTGTAATATATGTTATTAGAGGACACTGTCACCTCCTCACCTTCCAGCAGCCTGTACCCCCTCTCCTGCCTGCAGCCTCTGTAATATATGTTATTAGAGGACAGTGTCACCTCCTCACCTTCCAGCAGCCTGTACCCCCTCTCCTGCATGCAGCCTCTGTAATATATGTTATTAGAGGACAGTGTCATCTCCTCACCTTCCAGCAGCCTGTACCCCCTCTCCTGCCTGCAGCCTCTGTAATATATGTTATTAGAGGACAGGGTCACCTCCTCACCTTCCAGCAGCCTGTACCCCCTCTCCTGCCTGCAGCCTCTCTGTAATATATGTTATTAGAGGACAGTGTCACCTCCTCACCTTCCAGCAGCCTGTACCCCCTCTCCTGCCTGCAGCCTCTCTGTAATATATGTTATTAGAGGACAGTGTCACCTCCTCACCTTCCAGCAGCCTGTACCCCCTCTCCTGCATGCAGCCTCTGTAATATATGTTATTAGAGGACAGTGTCATCTCCTCACCTTCCAGCAGCCTGTACCCCCTCTCCTGCCTGCAGCCTCTGTAATATATGTTATTAGAGGACAGGGTCACCTCCTCACCTTCCAGCAGCCTGTACCCCCTCTCCTGCCTGCAGCCTCTGTAATATATGTTATTAGAGGACAGTGTCACCTCCTCACCTTCCAGCAGCCTGTACCCCCTCTCCTGCCTGCAGCCCCTCTGTAATATATGTTATTAGAGGACAGTGTCACCTCCTCACCTTCCAGCAGCCTGTACCCCTCTCCTGCCTGCAGCCTCTGTAATATAGGTTATTAGAGGACAGTGTCACCTCCTCACCTTCCAGCAGCCTGTACCCCCTCTCCTGCCTGCAGCCTCTGTAATATATGTTATTAGAGGACAGTGTCATCTCCTCACCTTCCAGCAGCCTGTACCCCTCTCCTGCCTGCAGCCTCTCTGTAATATATGTTATTAGAGGACAGTGTCACCTCCTCACCTTCCAGCAGCCTGTACCCCCTCTCCTGCCTGCAGCCTCTCTGTAATATATGTTATTAGAGGACAGTGTCACCTCCTCACCTTCCAGCAGCCTGTACCCCCTCTCCTGCCTGCAGCCTCTGTAATATATGTTATTAGAGGACAGTGTCACCTTCTCACCTTCCAGCAGCCTGTACCCCTCTCCTGCCTGCAGCCTCTCTGTAATATATGTTATTAGAGGACAGTGTCACCTCCTCACCTTCCAGCAGCCTGTACCCCTCTCCTGCCTGCAGCCTCTGTAATATATGTTATTAGAGGACAGTGTCACCTCTCACCTTCCAGCAGCCTGTACCCCCTCTCCTGCCTGCAGCCTCTGTAATATATGTTATTAGAGGACAGTGTCCCCTCCTCACCTTCCAGCAGCCTGTACCCCCTCTCCTGCCTGCAGCCTCTCTGTAATATATGTTATTAGAGGACAGTGTCACCTCCTCACCTTCCAGCAGCCTGTACCCCTCTCCTGCCTGCAGCCTCTCTGTAATATATGTTATTAGAGGACAGTGTCACCTCCTCACCTTCCAGCAGCCTGTACCCCCTCTCCTGCCTGCAGCCTCTCTGTAATATATGTTATTAGAGGACAGTGTCACCTCCTCACCTTCCAGCAGCCTGTACCCCTCTCCTGCCTGCAGCCTCTGTAATATATGTTATTAGAGGACAGTGTCACCTCTCACCTTCCAGCAGCCTGTACCCCCTCTCCTGCCTGCAGCCTCTGTAATATATGTTATTAGAGGACAGTGTCACCTTCCAGCAGCCTGTACCCCCTCTCCTGCCTGCAGCCTCTGTAATATATGTTATTAGAGGACAGTGTCCCCTCCTCACCTTCCAGCAGCCTGTACCCCCTCTCCTGCCTGCAGCCTCTGTAATATATGTTATTAGAGGACAGTGTCACCTCCTCACCTTCCAGCAGCCTGTACCCCCTCTCCTGCCTGCAGCCTCTGTAATATATGTTATTAGAGGACAGTGTCACCTTCCAGCAGCCTGTACCCCCTCTCCTGCCTGCAGCCTCTGTAATATATGTTATTAGAGGACAGTGTCCCCTCCTCACCTTCCAGCAGCCTTTACCCCCTCTCCTGCCTGCAGCCTGTACCCCCTCTCCTGCCTGCAGCCTCTGTAATATATGTTATTAGAGGACAGTGTCACCTCCTCACCTCCCAGCAGCCTGTACCCCCTCTCCTGCCTGCAGCCTCTCTGTAATATATGTTATTAGAGGACAGTGTCACCTCCTCACCTTCCAGCAGCCTGTACCCCCTCTCCTGCCTGCAGCCTCTGTAATATATGTTATTAGAGGACAGTGTCACCTCCTCACCTCCCAGCAGCCTGTACCCCCTCTCCTGCCTGCAGCCTCTCTGTAATATATGTTATTAGAGGACAGTGTCACCTCCTCACCTTCCAGCAGCCTGTACCCCCTCTCCTGCCTGCAGCCTCTCTGTAATATATGTTATTAGAGGACAGTGTCACCTCCTCACCTTCCAGCAGCCTGTACCCCCTCTCCTGCCTGCAGCCTCTGTAATATATGTTATTAGAGGACAGTGTCATCTCCTCACCTTCCAGCAGCCTGTACCCCCTCTCCTGCCTGCAGCCTCTGTAATATATGTTATTATAGGACAGTGTCCCCTCCTCACCTTCCAGCAGCCTGTACCCCCTCTCCTGCCTGCAGCCTCTGTAATATATGTTATTAGAGGACAGTGTCACCTCCTCACCTTCCAGCAGCCTGTACCCCCTCTCCTGCCTGCAGCCTCTGTAATATATGTTATTAGAGGACAGTGTCACCTCCTCCCCTTCCAGCAGCCTGTACCCCCTCTCCTGCCTGCAGCCTCTCTGTAATATATGTTATTAGAGGACAGTGTCATCTCCTCACCTTCCAGCAGCCTGTACCCCCTCTCCTGCCTGCAGCCTCTGTAATATGTTATTAGAGGACAGTGTCACCTCCTCACCTTCCAGCAGCCTGTACCCCTCTCCTGCCTGCAGCCTCTGTAATATATGTTATTAGAGGACAGTGTCACCTCCTCACCTTCCAGCAGCCTGTACCCCCTCTCCTGCCTGCTGCCTCTGTAATATATGTTATTAGAGGACAGTGTCACCTCCTCCCCTTCCAGCAGCCTGTACCCCTCTCCTGCCTGCAGCCTCTCTGTAATATATGTTATTAGAGGACAGTGTCACCTCCTCACCTCCCAGCAGCCTGTACCCCCTCTCCTGCCTGCAGCCTCTCTGTAATATATGTTATTAGAGGACAGTGTCACCTCCTCCCCTTCCAGCAGCCTGTACCCCCTCTCCTGCCTGCAGCCTCTGTAATATATGTTATTAGAGGACAGTGTCACCTCCTCACCTTCCAGCAGCCTGTACCCCCTCTCCTGCCTGCAGCCTCTGTAATATATGTTATTAGAGGACAGTGTCACCTCCTCACCTTCCAGCAGCCTGTACCCCCTCTCCTGCCTGCAGCCTCTGTAATATAGGTTATTAGAGGACAGTGTCACCTCCTCACCTTCCAGCAGCCTGTACCCCTCTCCTGCCTGCAGCCTCTGTAATATATGTTATTACAGGACAGTGTCACCTCCTCACCTTCCAGCAGCCTGTACCCCCTCTCCTGCCTGCAGCCTCTGTAATATATGTTATTAGAGGACAGTGTCCCCTCCTCACCTTCCAGCAGTCTGTACCCCTCTCCTGCCTGCAGCCTCTGTAATATATGTTATTAGAGGACAGTGTCACCTCCTCACCTTCCAGCAGCCTGTACCCCCTCTCCTGCCTGCAGCCTCTGTAATATAGGTTATTAGAGGACAGTGTCACCTCCTCACCTTCCAGCAGCCTGTACCCCCTCTCCTGCCTGCAGCCTCTGTAATATATGTTATTAGAGGACAGTGTCACCTCCTCACCTTCCAGCAGCCTGTACCCCCTCTCCTGCCTGCAGCCTCTCTGTAATATATGTTATTAGAGGACAGTGTCACCTCCTCACCTTCCAGCAGCCTGTACCCCCTCTCCTGCCTGCAGCCTCTGTAATATATGTTATTAGAGGACAGTGTCACCTCCTCACCTTCCAGCAGCCTGTACCCCTCTCCTGCCTGCAGTCTCTGTAATATATGTTATTAGAGGACAGGGTCACCTCCTCACCTTCCTGCAGCCTGTACCCCCTCTCCTGCCTGCAGCCTCTGTAATATATGTTATTACAGGACAGTGTCACCTCCTCACCTTCCAGCAGCCTGTACCCCTCTCCTGCCTGCAGCCTCTGTAATATATGTTATTAGAGGACAGTGTCCCCTCCTCACCTTCCAGCAGCCTGTACCCCCTCTCCTGCCTGCAGCCTCTGTAATATATGTTATTAGAGGACAGTGTCCCCTCCTCACCTTCCAGCAGTCTGTACCCCCTCTCCTGCCTGCAGCCTCTGTAATATATGTTATTACAGGACAGTGTCACCTCCTCACCTTCCAGCAGCCTGTACCCCCTCTCCTGCCTGCAGCCTCTGTAATATATGTTATTAGAGGACAGTGTCCCCTCCTCACCTTCCAGCAGTCTGTACCCCTCTCCTGCCTGCAGCCTCTGTAATATATGTTATTAGAGGACAGTGTCACCTCCTCACCTTCCAGCAGCCTGTACCCCTCTCCTGCCTGCAGCCTCTGTAATATATGTTATTAGAGGACAGTGTCACCTCCTCACCTTCCAGCAGCCTGTACCCCTCTCCTGCCTGCAGCCTCTGTAATATATGTTATTAGAGGACAGTGTCACCTCCTCACCCTCCAGCAGCCTGTACCCCCTCTCCTGCCTGCAGCCTCTCTGTAATATATGTTATTAGAGGACAGTGTCACCTCCTCACCTTCCAGCAGCCTGTACCCCTCTCCTGCCTGCAGCCTCTCTGTAATATATGTTATTAGAGGACAGTGTCACCTCCTCACCTTCCAGCAGCCTATACCCCCTCTCCTGCCTGCAGCCTCTGTAATATATGTTATTAGAGGACAGTGTCACCTCCTCACCTTCCAGCAGCCTGTACCCCCTCTCCTGCCTGCAGCCTCTGTAATATATGTTATTAGAGGACAGTGTCACCTCCTCACCTTCCAGCAGCCTGTACCCCTCTCCTGCCTGCAGCCTCTGTAATATATGTTATTAGAGGACAGTGTCACCTCTCACCTTCCAGCAGCCTGTACCCCTCTCCTGCCTGCAGCCTCTGTAATATATGTTATTAGAGGACAGTGTCACCTCTCACCTTCCAGCAGCCTGTACCCCTCTCCTGCCTGCAGCACCTGTAATATATGTTATTAGAGGACAGTGTCACCTCCTCACCCTCCAGCAGCCTGTACCCCCTCTCCTGCCTGCAGCCTCTCTGTAATATATGTTATTAGAGGACAGTGTCACCTCCTCACCTTCCAGCAGCCTGTACCCCTCTCCTGCCTGCAGCCTCTCTGTAATATATGTTATTAGAGGACAGTGTCACCTCCTCACCTTCCAGCAGCCTGTACCCCTCTCCTGCCTGCAGCCTCTGTAATATATGTTATTAGAGGACAGTGTCCCCTCCTCACCTTCCAGCAGCCTGTACCCCCTCTCCTGCCTGCAGCCTCTGTAATATATGTTATTAGAGGACAGTGTCATCTCCTCACCTTCCAGCAGCCTGTACCCCCTCTCCTGCCTGCAGCCTCTCTGTAATATATGTTATTAGAGGACAGTGTCACCTCCTCACCTCCCAGCAGCCTGTACCCCCTCTCCTGCCTGCAGCCTCTGTAATATATGTTATTAGAGGACAGTGTCACCTCCTCACCTCCCAGCAGCCTGTACCCCCTCTCCTGCCTGCAGCCTCTGTAATATATGTTATTAGAGGATAGTGTCACCTCCTCACCTTCCAGCAGTCTGTACCCCCTCTCCTGCCTGCAGCCTCTCTGTAATATATGTTATTAGAGGACAGTGTCACCTCCTCACCTTCCAGCAGTCTGTACCCCTCTCCTGCCTGCAGCCTCTCTGTAATATATGTTATTAGAGGACAGTGTCACCTCCTCACCTTCCAGCAGCCTGTACCCCTCTCCTGCCTGCAGCCTCTGTAGTATATGTTATTAGAGGACAGTGTCACCTCCTCACCTTCCAGCAGCCTGTACCCCCTCTCCTGCCTGCAGCCTCTCTGTAATATATGTTATTAGAGGACAGTGTCACCTCCTCACTTTCCAGCAGCCTGTACCCCCTCTCCTGCCTGCAGCCTCTCTGTAATATATGTTATTAGAGGACAGTGTCACCTCCTCACCTTCCAGCAGCCTGTACCCCCTCTCCTGCCTGCAGCCCCTCTGTAATATATGTTATTAGAGGACAGTGTCACCTCCTCACTTTCCAGCAGCCTGTACCCCCTCTCCTGCCTGCAGCCTCTGTAATATATGTTATTAGAGGACAGTGTCACCTCCTCACCTTCCAGCAGCCTGTACCCCTCTCCTGCCTGCAGCCTCTGTAATATATGTTATTAGAGGACAGTGTCACCTCCTCACCTTCCAGCAGCCTGTACCCCCTCTCCTGCCTGCAGCCCCTCTGTAATATATGTTATTAGAGGACAGTGTCACCTCCTCACTTTCCAGCAGCCTGTACCCCCTCTCCTGCCTGCAGCCTCTGTAATATATGTTATTAGAGGACAGTGTCACCTCCTCACCTTCCAGCAGCCTGTACCCCTCTCCTGCCTGCAGCCTCTGTAATATATGTTATTAGAGGACAGTGTCACCTCCTCACCTTCCAGCAGCCTGTACCCCCTCTCCTGCCTGCAGCCTCTGTAATATATGTTATTAGAGGACAGTGTCACCTCCTCACCTCCCAGCAGCCTGTACCCCTCTCCTGCCTGCAGCCTCTGTAATATATGTTATTAGAGGACAGTGTCACCTCCTCACCTTCCAGCAGCCTGTACCCCCTCTCCTGCCTGCAGCCTCTGTAATATATGTTATTAGAGGACAGTGTCACCTCCTCACCTCCCAGCAGCCTGTACCCCCTCTCCTGCCTGCAGCCTCTCTGTAATATATGTTATTAGAGGACAGTGTCACCTCCTCACCTCCCAGCAGCCTGTACCCCCTCTCCTGCCTGCAGCCTCTGTAATATATGTTATTAGAGGACAGTGTCACCTCCTCACCTTCCAGCAGCCTGTACCCCCTCTCCTGCCTGCAGCCTCTCTGTAATATATGTTATTAGAGGACAGTGTCACCTCCTCACCTTCCAGCAGCCTGTACCCCCTCTCCTGCCTGCAGCCTCTGTAATATATGTTATTAGAGGACAGTGTCACCTCCTCACCTTCCAGCAGCCTGTACCCCCTCTCCTGCCTGCAGCCTCTGTAATATATGTTATTAGAGGACAATGTCACCCCCTCACCTCCCAGCAGCCTGTACCCCCTCTCCTGCCTGCAGCCTCTGTAATATATGTTATTAGAGGACAATGTCACCCCCTCACCTCCCAGCAGCCTGTACCCCTCTCCTGCCTGCAGCCTCTCTGTAATATATGTTATTACAGGACAGTGTCACCTCCTCACCTTCCAGCAGCCTGTACCCCCTCTCCTGCCTGCAGCCTCTGTAATATATGTTATTAGAGGACAGTGTCACCCCCTCACCTTCCAGCAGCCTGTACCCCCTCTCCTGCCTGCAGCCTCTGCAATATATGTTATTAGAGGACAGTGTCATCTCCTCCCCTTCCAGCAGCCTGTACCCCTCTCCTGCCTGCAGCCTCTGTAATATATGTTATTAGAGGACAGTGTCACCTCCTCCCCTTCCAGCAGCCTGTACCCCCTCTCCTGCCTGCAGCCCCTGTAATATATGTTATTAGAGGACAGTGTCACCTCCTCACCTTCCAGCAGCCTGTACCCCCTCTCCTGCCTGCAGCCTCTCTGTAATATATGTTATTAGAGGACAGTGTCACCTCCTCACCTTCCAGCAGCCTGTACCCCCTCTCCTGCCTGCAGCCTCTGTAATATATGTTATTAGAGGACAGTGTCACCTCCTCACCTTCCAGCAGCCTGTACCCCCTCTCCTGCCTGCAGCCTCTCTGTAATATATGTTATTAGAGGACAGTGTCACCTCCTCACCTTCCAGCAGCCTGTACCCCCTCTCCTGCCTGCAGCCTCTGTAATATATGTTATTAGAGGACAGTGTCACCTCCTCACCTTCCAGCAGCCTGTACCCCCTCTCCTGCCTGCAGCCTCTCTGTAATATATGTTATTAGAGGACAGTGTCATCTCCTCACCTTCCAGCAGCCTGTACCCCCTCTCCTGCCTGCAGCCTCTGTAATATATGTTATTAGAGGACAGTGTCACCTCCTCACCTTCCAGCAGCCTGTACCCCCTCTCCTGCCTGCAGCCTCTGTAATATATGTTATTAGAGGACAGTGTCACCCCCTCACCTTCCAGCAGCCTGTACCCCTCTCCTGCCTGCAGCCTCTCTGTACATTTTTGTATACCATCGCACTAATTTGTCAAGCATATTATAGTGAATAGAAGACTGGGAGGAGGAGGGGGATGCAGCTGCAGTATCTCTCCCTCACAGTGTAAGATGGGAGGACCATGTTACAGTCCCTCTGCCTGTATGTGAGACTGTGAGTGGAGGGGAAGCAGCAGGTGGAGACACCAGGAAGATCTCACCAACACAACAAGCACGATGCACATCTGAAAAAGCAGCGGAAAGGAAAAAGACTCCGACATCTTCAGGCCACACACAACATTTCTGGCTCTGCTACATCTACATAATGGCCATGTAATCTTAGTGTACCGGCTGCAGCCCACTGACCAATCACAATGCACGCTGCGTTCTGCACCTCACCTTCCTTCCTTGCATATTCCAGGTAGCAACGAAAACTCTCAGCAGTCTTTCTGGGAAATATCGATCTAACTCCTCAGCTCCAAGCAACGCACCACTAGCCGAGAGGCTCCCCTCCAAATAACTCCTGTGAAGAAGCGGAGAGTACATGGTCTGATCATACCGGTAGCTGTAACATTGCTCCGATGGTACCGGTAGCTGTAACATTGCTCCGATGGTACCGGTAGCTGTAACATTGCTCCGATGGTACCGGTAGCGGTAACATTGGTCCGATCGTACCGGTAGCGGTAACATTGGTCCGATCGTACCGGTAGCGGTAACATTGGTCTGATCCTACCTGTAACATTAGTCTGATCATACCGGTAGCGGTAACATTGGTCCGATCGTACCGGTAACATTGGTCCGGTCATACCGGTAGCGGTAACATTGGTCCGGTCATACCGGTAGCGGTAACATTGGTCCGGTCATACCGGTAGCGGTAACATTGGTCCGGTCATACCGGTAGCGGTAACATTGGTCCGGTCATACCGGTAGCGGTAACATTGGTCCGGTCATACCGGTAGCGGTAACATTGGTCCGGTCATACCGGTAGCGGTAACATTGGTCCGGTCATACCGGTAGCGGTAACATTGGTCCGGTCATACCGGTAGCGGTAACATTGGTCCGGTCATACCGGTAGCGGTAACATTGGTCCGGTCATACCGGTAGCGGTAACATTGGTCCGGTCATACCGGTAGCGGTAACATTGGTCCGGTCATACCGGTAGCGGTAACATTGGTCTGATCATACCGGTAGCGGTAACATTGGTCCGATCATACCGGTAACATTTGTCCGATGATACCGGTAGCGGTAACATTGGTCCGATGATACCGGTAGCGGTAACATTGGTCTGATCATACTGCTAGCGGTAACATTGGTCCGATCATACCGGTAGCGGTAACATTGGTCTGATCATACCGGTAGCGGTAACATTGGTCTGATCATACCGGGAGCGGTAACATTGGTCTGATCATACCGCTAGCGGTAACATTGGTCTGATCATACCGCTAGCGGTAACATTGGTCCGATCATACCGGTAGCGGTAACATTGGTCTGATCATACCGGGAGCGGTAACATTGGTCTGATCATACCGGGAGCGGTAACATTGGTCTGATCATACCGGGAGCGGTAACATTGGTCTGATCATACCGGTAGCGGTAACATTGGTCTGATCATACCGGTAGCGGTAACATTGGTCTGATCATACCGGTAACATTAGTCCGATCGTATCGGTAGCAGTAACATTGGTCTGATCATACCGGGAAAAACCAGGGACACGTACAGTCCACACGTAAACCCAGAGCTGAACGTGGAGGGTGGTCCCTACTCTGCTCACATTTAGTAATGGATTTGAGGGGTCTGCTCACCTGTTGCGGACATCCTGGGAGCGGAGGGGTGTCAGCAGGCTGTGTGTACTTCTCATGGAGTCATTGGAGCAGTGGTCACACACTACACCGTTCAGCCGTGTGTCGCTCAGGCTGCTGCTTTGTCGGAGAAGCTGCTGGGTCTTATAATCCATGTAATCCGGTTCCATCCTATTAGTCGTCCTCAGTGTCCTCGAACTTGCATTGGTTTCTAACTGGGGAAGAAGCTGCAGGGGCTTCGTGTGTAAAGGACGCGCTTTATGATTATTTGATGGGAGACGGATTTTTGGAAATCTGGACGCCATGCCGGGCTGCGGGTGAGTGGTCCCTGATGGCTCAGCCGCCAGATCCTCGATGGTGGAGACTTCCTGGAGAGATCCGGTGGATGAGCTACTTTCATTGGGGTCTGTTAAGCTCCCCTGGCTCGTCTTAAACCTCCTGCGCCAGCTTTGGTCATCCAGGGAGAAGGCTCTCTCTAGTTTGCGAAGCCTCGGCTTCGGCCTCATGGGGGGTTTGGGTGTGACAGGATTTGTACTGGGTGCGGGGTCTCTATGGGGCAGCTGTGTGCCATCCGTCTGCTTCTCTATCCAGTCCCTGATCTCCTGCTCTCTGCTTAATGTTAAATCAGAATCATGCATCTGAACATCTTCTTCAGCCATGACGCTCCCCTGGACAGAAACCGGAGGGGACGGGCAATTCTCCCGCTCCATCCTTATGGTGGGTCCAGATTACCGGTGCTGGATGACACCGACATCAGCAGAGAAATACGGAAAAGTCAAATCAACCACTGACCAAAGGTCCCTGGCTCCATCCTGGTGAGGAGGAGGAGGTAACGCGGCACTACATGGAGCAGGATCTGCAATAAGAGACATCAGTTCAGATGACGATGATCCCTACACCTCACTCGTTCCTATAGACACAGGACCCGGGGGAATCCCGGACATCACTGCATATCTATTCCCCGGACCATTACAGGTAAACAGGACACAGCCCCCCAACATGCCCACCCCACACCCACAAACAACCCAGAGAGGAAAGTCCAACATAATGCAACAGCGACATGAAAGGAAGAGGGTTCCCTCATATCAGGGGGTGTCCGAGCATCAGAAGTGGCAGGTACAAGTGAATATCCACAGCCTCATCCTAATACATGAAGTTCCTGCAGCAATTCCCTAATACAGCACTCCTGGTGGCCACAGGGGGAATTACATTTTGGGGTTTCGCTCTTGCAGCTATTATAGGTTACCCCAATATAAAAACAGTATTTGATGCCCAGATAAGAGGTGAATGCCCTGTATAAAGAACACTGAAAATATGGACAGAGTTCACCCCACAGACCCGGACACCGGGGTAACAGCTCACCCCACAGACCCGGACACCGGGGTAACAGCTCACCCCACAGACCCGGACACCGGGGTAACAGCTCACCCCACAGACCGTGACACCGGGGTAACAGCTCACCCCACAGACCAGGACACCGGGGTAACAGCTCACCCCACAGACCCGGACACCGGGGTAACAGCTCACCCCACAGACCCGGACACCGGGGTAACAGCTCACCCCACAGACCGTGACACCGGGGTAACAGCTCACCCCACAGACCAGGACACCGGGGTAACAGCTCACCCCACAGACCAGGACAACGGGGTAACAGCTCACCCCACAGACCAGGACACCGGGGTAACAGCTCACCCCACAGACCGTGACACCGGGGTAACAGCTCACCCCACAGACCGTGACACCGGGGTAACAGCTCACCCCACAGACCGTGACACCGGGGTAACAGCTCACCCCACAGACCGTGACACCGGGGTAACAGCTCACCCCACAGACCGTGACACCGGGTAACAGCTCACCCCACAGACAGTGACACCGGGTAACAGCTCACCCCACAGACCGTGACACCGGGTAACAGCTCACCCCACAGACCGTGACACCGGGTAACAGCTCACCCCACAGACCGTGACACCGGGTAACAGCTCACCCCACAGACCGTGACACCGGGTAACAGCTCACCCCACAGACAGTGACACCGGGTAACAGCTCACCCCACAGACAGTGACACCGGGTAACAGCTCACCCCACAGACAGTGACACCGGGTAACAGCTCACCCCACAGACAGTGACACCGGGTAACAGCTCACCCCACAGACAGTGACACCGGGTAACAGCTCACCCCACAGACAGTGACACCGGGTAACAGCTCACCCCACAGACAGTGACACCGGGTAACAGCTCACCCCACAGACAGTGACACCGGGTAACAGCTCACCCCACAGACCGTGACACCGGGTAACAGCTCACCCCACAGACAGTGACACCGGGTAACAGCTCACCCCACAGACAGTGACACCGGGTAACAGCTCACCCCACAGACAGTGACACCGGGTAACAGCTCACCCCACAGACAGTGACACCGGGTAACAGCTCACCCCACAGACAGTGACACCGGGTAACAGCTCACCCCACAGACAGTGACACCGGGTAACAGCTCACCCCACAGACAGTGACACCGGGTAACAGCTCACCCCACAGACAGTGACACCGGGTAACAGCTCACCCCACAGACAGTGACACCGGGTAACAGCTCACCCCACAGACAGTGACACCGGGTAACAGCTCACCCCACAGACAGTGACACCGGGTAACAGCTCACCCCACAGACAGTGACACCGGGTAACAGCTCACCCCACAGACAGTGACACCGGGTAACAGCTCACCCCACAGACAGTGACACCGGGTAACAGCTCACCCCACAGACAGTGACACCGGGTAACAGCTCACCCCACAGACAGTGACACCGGGTAACAGCTCACCCCACAGACAGTGACACCGGGTAACAGCTCACCCCACAGACAGTGACACCGGGTAACAGCTCACCCCACAGACAGTGACACCGGGTAACAGCTCACCCCACAGACAGTGACACCGGGTAACAGCTCACCCCACAGACAGTGACACCGGGTAACAGCTCACCCCACAGACAGTGACACCGGGTAACAGCTCACCCCACAGACAGTGACACCGGGTAACAGCTCACCCCACAGACAGTGACACCGGGTAACAGCTCACCCCACAGACAGTGACACCGGGTAACAGCTCACCCCACAGACAGTGACACCGGGTAACAGCTCACCCCACAGACAGTGACACCGGGTAACAGCTCACCCCACAGACAGTGACACCGGGTAACAGCTCACCCCACAGACAGTGACACCGGGTAACAGCTCACCCCACAGACAGTGACACCGGGTAACAGCTCACCCCACAGACAGTGACACCGGGTAACAGCTCACCCCACAGACAGTGACACCGGGTAACAGCTCACCCCACAGACCAGGACACCGGGTAACAGCTCACCCCACAGACCAGGACACCGGGTAACAGCTCACCCCACAGACCAGGACACCGGGTAACAGCTCACCCCACAGACCGTGACACCGGGGTAACAGCTCACCCCACAGACCGTGACACCGGGTAACAGCTCACCCCACAGACCGTGACACCGGGTAACAGCTCACCCCACAGACCGTGACACCGGGTAACTGCTCACCCCACAGACCAGGACACCGGGTAACTGCTCACCCCACAGACCAGGACACCGGGTAACAGCTCACCCCACAGACCAGGACACCGGGTAACTGCTCACCCCACAGACCAGGACACCGGGTAACTGCTCACCCCACAGACCAGGACACCGGGTAACAGCTCACCCCACAGACCAGGACACCGGGTAACTGCTCACCCCACAGACCAGGACACCGGGTAACTGCTCACCCCACAGACCAGGACACCGGGTAACTGCTCACCCCACAGACCAGGACACCGGGTAACAGCTCACCCCACAGACCAGGACAAGCAGGTAAGAGCCCGATCATATCGCTCCCCGGCAGACACATCCCGGTTTCAGTGGATTACTCACCACAACTAGGTCTCCAGAGCTCCCCTCGGCTTTTCGCCTCCTTGTATTACTCTCACTGTCGAGCACCTCTCGTCACTTCGCTCCACATCCCGGCACCTAGTAACCAGGACAATGAGCGTCTTAGAGACAAGAGAAGCTGCGCAGACTCCACACAGCGGCCACCAGTGGTGGGAAGAAGTCACTGCACAAACTCCAAAACAGCGGCCACCAGTGGTAGGAGGAGGTCACTGAATAAAAAAAACACCAAAACAGCGGCCACCAGTGGTGGAAAGAGGTCACTGCACAAACTCCAAAACAGCAGCCACCAGTGGTAGGAGGAGGTCGCTGCGGCCCTGGCACTGAGGGGTCCTGATCTCTGTAGTGGGGTTCCCCTCCATTGCTGCCTGTCAGGCTTGAGCCCCATTTACACTGCAGCGATGATATTATTCTAGTGTGGAGAAAGGAGGAGATCCGTTATTATTTATTGCTGATTCATTGATAATTCCACTATAAAGTAACATCATGATTGGTAGTTGCCCCTCGTAGCGACATTTTCCGTTACTGTATTCATCGCCGTCTCTTGTGAGGATAAGTCATGACGCAGACCGCCGGAATGGAGCCTGTAACGGGGAGGCAGGAAAGTCTTACCCCAAAAAACGTCTGCGGTATTAACGGGGTAATCTCCATGGTAAAAAATTATGGCGTAGACACGGGTGTGATCATGGCGGCAGCTTTATACGGCACAGAGGTCCCCATCCCACAATGAAGAGGCCGGGATACCGTAACGTTGGGCTCGCCGCGCCCCTGTATGCCGTTTCCGTAATTCCCATTCACTCCTATGTAGCGCCGCTGTTACGGTAATTCTCCAGCTCGCTATTCGTTCTGCATCTGGAACACAAAGCAGCAGCTGCGGTCGGAGTAATGGCCGGGCTCTTACGTAGCGTAAACAATGCCAAATTTCCACAACATAATTGTGTGCAGAAATTCCGCAGCATTTACAGGAGCAGCAAAGCGGATGAGATTTAGAAAACTTCCAGCCGCGCTGCGTAAAAAACCTGCAGCGTAAACATTAATAAATTGACCGGCAGAGCGGAATTTAATTCAACGTCCATTCACGCTGGGTTTTTGTTGATTTTCCGTTTAGGGTTTTCCCCAATGAATTGAATGGGGATGCAAAACCCGCAAGAAAAAGCAGTGTTGCGACTTTCGTGGCGTGACCGCAGCTATTACACCGCAAAAATGGCAACGCTGGACAAAAGAGAAATACGATACTTACCCAGAACGCCCTCCTCCATCCTGCAACCCGGCCTCCTGGCATGACTTTTTATCTCATGTGACCGCTGCAGCCAATCACAGGCTGCAGCGTCATCGTAGGAAGCCAGACCAGGCGGAGACGGAGGGGGTAAGCACGAGCGGCTTCCTTCCACAGCGGAAGTTACACTAAGGCCTCGTTCACACTGAGTTTTTTGTAGAAGGAAAATTCTGCCTCAAAATTCCATTTGGGATTTTGAGGCAGATTTTGTCCTTCCTGCACGGCGTTTGCCGCGATTTCCACCGCGTTCTTCGCGTCGTTTTTCGCCCACGGCCATTGAGTGATACAGGCAAAAAAACTCAGCGACATACGCTTTCTCTGCCTCCCATTGATGCCAATGGGACGCAGGAGGCGTAAACGCGCGAAGATAGGGCATGTCCCTTCTTTCTCCCGCGAGGCGGTTTTTCCACTAGCGGGAAAAAACTGCCCCCGCTTCCCATTGAAATCAATAGGAGCCATTTTCGGCCGGTTTTTTACGAGTTTTGCAGAGCGGATTCCGCTCCAAAAAGCTTGTCAAAATACTCCGTGTGAACAGACCCTAAGGCTGGATTTACACGAGCGTGTGCGTTTTGCGCGCGTAAAAGTTACTTAACCGCTCCGTGTGTCAGCCCTGTATGATGCGTGGCTGGGTGATTTTCGCGCAGCCGCCATCATGATGACACTCTGTTTGTATGTTTGTAGCACGTGGTGCTTTTCTGTTTTCATTCATAGTTTTTACTGCTCTTGTGCGAATCACGCGCAGCACACGGAAGTGCTTCCGTGTGCTCCGCGTGATTTTCACTCACCCATTGACTTCAATGGGTGCGTGATGCGCGAATAACGCACAAATATAGGACGCACGCTGCGTGAAACTCACGGACAGTCTGCACGTCCCCATAGACGAAAATAGGTCCGTGCGAGGCACGTGAAAATCATGCACGTTGCACGGACGTATTACACATTCGTCTAAATAAGCCCTAAAAATGTGGTGCGATTTTTTCGGCGCCGGTTCCAGGTCAGATACGTTGCATGACTTTTACGCAGCGTGTCGAACCCGGCCTTAGGGCGCTGTCACACGCGGCAGATCTGGTTGCAGAAACAACCGCAGAAGAATGGAATGAATTTTCAGAAGCAAAAACTTTCTGCAGC
Source organism: Rhinoderma darwinii (assembly GCF_050947455.1). Taxonomy (NCBI): domain Eukaryota; kingdom Metazoa; phylum Chordata; class Amphibia; order Anura; family Rhinodermatidae; genus Rhinoderma; species Rhinoderma darwinii. Next base: position 1,571,857 of record NC_134694.1, read on the forward strand.
AAAATCCCCCGCGTGTGACCGCCGCCTTACAGGTTTATGAATGATGTCAAGTTCCGCAACCTCCTAATAAACTGTGGGGGAAATTTATGAAAATCAGGCAGCGCACATTTCCTCCACATTTCCTTTGCACCAGTTTTCATAAATCCCCACCTTTGTTTCAATTGCTCTCCATTTTAATATCTCTACTTGCTTCCAGTGAACGGATGCAGTCTTGCGTACTAAGGCTGGGGTCGGGAGGAGTTTAGTTTCAGGATATAACAAAGAAGATTTCAATTCAATCCCAGGAGGAAAAAGCAGCTGCAACGTCCTAGGATGCAAAAGCAAAAATTGTCCCCGACAGAGTTGTCCTTTATCAGAGACCTCTGCTATCACCACAGAATGAAAACCTCCATCGTCTCCACTGCTGGCTGCATTCAGAGAACTGGAAAAAGTATCCAAAAGAAGATGCTGGTGCGAGGGGCGAGGGGCGAGGTGTGACGGCTGCTCAACATCTTTCACTACAATTTGAAAGCCCGTGGAATACAATCAACTGTAGTGAAACTAGAATTCCCAGCATGCCCTGACAGCTATTAGCGGAAAATAACTTCTGACTTCTGGAATACAACATACTCCACAGCTGCAATCACCATTATGCTGGTTTTCTATTCCTAGAGAGCAGTGCATTGTGGGAGGATAGAGCAGAAGCAACACATGAAGCCGCACTGTGGAGGAAACCTACTGAAGTGTGACTTTTAGGGTATGTTCACACGACAGCGTCCGTAACGGCTGAAACATCCAGGAGGAAACATCCCCGTAATTTCAGCCGTACCGGCATGTGCAGGCGCTAGAACGCCGCGTCCATTACAGACGTATTTAGCGCTGCTTTTCATTGGAGTCAATGAATAACGGCTCCAATTACGCCCAAAGAAGTGACAGGACACTTCTTTGACGCGGGCGTCTATTTACGCGCTGTCATTCGACAGCGGCGCGTAAATATACACCTCGTGTGAACAGACAAACGTCTGCCCATTGCTTTCAATGGGCAGATGTTTGTCAACGCTATTGAGGCGCATTTTTCGGACGTAATTCGGGGCAAAAACTCCCGAATTACGTCCGTAATTAGTGCGTGTGAACATACCCTTACAACAATTAATTAATATAATACTCACCAGACGGGGCAGCGCTGCACCATCAGTACAGGATAAGTAATGCCAAGTACACAGTGCCTACACTAGCAGAATAGTGAGTGCAGCTCTGGAGTATAATACAGGATATAACTCAGGATCAGTACAGGATAAGTAATGTAATGTATGTACACAGTGACCCCACCAGCAGAATAGTGAGTGCAGCTCTGGAGTATAATACAGGATAAGTAATGTAATGTATGTACACAGTGACTCCACCAGTAGAATAGTGAGTGCAGCTCTGGAGTATAATACAGGATATAACTCAGGATCAGTACAGGATAAGTAATGTATCTACACAGTGACTCCACCAGCAGAATAGTGACTGCAGCTCTGGAGTATAATACAGGATGTAACTCAGGATCAGTACAGGATAAGTAATGTAATGTATGTACACAGTGACTCCACCAGCAGAATAGTGAGTGCAGCTCTGGAGTATAATACAGGATGTAACTCAGGATCAGTACAGGATAAGTAATGTATGTACATAGTGACTCCACCAGCAGAATAGTGAGTGCAGCTCTGGAGTATAATACAGGATGTAACTCAGGATCAGTACAGGATAAGTAATGTAATGTATGTACACAGTGACTCCACCTGCAGAATAGTGAGCACAGCTCTGGAATATAATACAGGATATAACTCAGGATCAGTACAGGATAAGTAATGTATGTACACAGTGACTCCACCAGTAGAATAGTGAGTGCAGCTCTGGAGTATAATACAGGATATAACTCAGGATCAGTACAGGATAAGTAATGTATGTACACAGTGACTCCACCAGTAGAATAGTGAGTGCAGCTCTGGAGTATAATACAGGATGTAACTCAGGATCAGTACAGGATAACTAATGTAATGTATGTACACAGTGACTCCACCAGCAGAATAGTGAGTGCAGCTCTGGAGTATAATACAGGATGTAACTCAGGATCAGTACAGGATAAGTAATGTATGTACACAGTGACTCCACCTGCAGAATAGTGAGCACAGCTCTGGAATATAATACAGGATATAACTCAGGATCAGTACAGGATAAGTAATGTATGTACACAGTGACTCCACCAGTAGAATAGTGAGTGCAGCTCTGGAGTATAATACAGGATGTAACTCAGGATCAGTACAGGATAAGTAATGTATGTACATAGTGACTCCACCAGCAGAATAGTGAGTGCAGCTCTGGAGTATAATACAGGATATAACTCAGGATCAGTACAGGATAAGTAATGTATGTACACAGTGACTCCACCAGTAGAATAGTGAGTGCAGCTCTGGAGTATAATACAGGATGTAACTCAGGATCAGTTCAGGATAAGTAATGTAATGTATGTACACAGTGACTCCACCAGCAGAATAGTGAGTGCAGCTCTGGAGTATAATACAGGATGTAACTCAGGATCAGTACAGGATAAGTAATGTATGTACACCGTGACTCCACCAGCAGAATAGTGAGTGTAGCTCTGGAGTATAATACAGGATATAACTCAGGATCAGTACAGGATAAGTAATGTATGTACACAGTGACTCCACCAGCAGAATAGTGAGTGCAGCTCTGGAGTATAATACAGGATATAACTCAGGATCAGTACAGGATTAGTAATGTATGTACACAGCCACTCCACCATCAGAATAGTGAGTGCAGCTCTGGAGTATAATACAAGATGTAACTCAGGATCAGTACAGGATAAGTAATGTAATGTATGTACACAGTGACTCCACCAGCAGAATAGTGAGTGCAGCTCTGGAGTATAATACAGGATATAACTCAGGATCAGTACAGGATAACTAATGTAATGTATGTACACAGTGACTCCACCAGCAGAATAGTGAGTGTAGCTCTGGAATATAATACAGGATATAACTCAGGATCAGTACAGGATAAGTAATGTATGTACACAGTGACTCCACCAGCAGAATAGTGAGTGCAGCTCTGGAGTATAATACAGGATGTAACTCAGGATCAGTACAGGATAAGTGATGTAATGTATGTACACAGTGACTCCACCAGCAGTATAGTGAGTGCAGCTCTGGAGTATAATACAGGATATAACTCAGGATCAGTACAGGATAAGTAATGTAATGTATGTACACAGTGACTCCACCAGCAGAATAGTGAGTGCAGCTCTGGAGTATAATACAGGATATAACTCAGGATCAGTACAGGATAAGTAATGTAATGTAATGTATGTACACAGTGACTCCACCAGCAGAATAGTGAGTGCAGCTCTGGAGTATAATACAGGATATAACTCAGGATCAGTACAGGATTAGTAATGTAATGTATGTACACAGCCACTCCACCATCAGAATAGTGAGTGCAGCTCTGGAGTATAATACAGGATGTAACTCAGGATCAGTACAGGATAAGTAATGTAATGTATGTACACAGTGACTCCACCAGCAGAATAGTGAGTGCAGCTCTGGAGTATAATACAGGATAAGTAATGTATGTACACAATGACTCCAGCCATTATGTAAACTAATTCTTTATATAACCTTTAAAGGGGTTGTCTGAAAATTACAAGTCAGCTATTAAATCCCCCACCGCTCCAGCACCGGATGCTCATGATTTCCGTGTGACTGCTTTAGCCAATCACCGGCCTCAGCAGTCACATGGGTGAACAGCACAACATTACTCCAGAAAAAAACCCAGTGACCTGCTGTGACCTCAAGTATCGGGGCTGGAGCGGCAGGGAATTTAACAGGTGACAATTGTTTTCTATTTTTATAACTTTTTCTGCCGCTCATTTCAGACTCCGTTCACATACGGTCGGATGTCCTTGCGTTTACCTCACACGGACAGCTGCGATGTATACTGCGGGGCATACGTAATGCCTTACTGTATCCCCGGTATAGAACAGCGCAGTGAACGGGCCCTATAGATACAGCGTCACCCGGCGATCCGAGGCGACACTTTATATCAGATCCACAGATAAAATCTCAGCACGTTCCACCCCCAGTAAGAGATCCGTCTCCGCGGCGTGAAATCTAAGCGTCTGTGCATTTTTTATTTAAATAATCTTAAAAAACATTTAAAAGCGTTTCAAGTTTGCTCGGTCAGAAGGCGCTCCTGCGAGAAGTACAGGAAGACGGGGGAGGGGGCAGTGAGAGCGGGAATATCTTAATAAAGATAATAATTATAGATCGGGGGCTGGGGCGCGGTCCGGATCATCTCCCCGGGGTCGCTTTTAATCAGAGGAAGCAGAGAATTATATTGCACTTAAAAAAAAAAACAATCACAGATATGAGAAGTTGGGAAACGAAGACGATGGGGGGGGGGGGGGGACGACGATGTCGCTGTAGCCCCTCCCCCCACCAGGACATATTTTACAAAAGACTTCGGGAGACGTCAACTACATTCAGACTACAGGATAAAATCTTCTGGCTTTAATTAGTCACAGTTTTAACTTAATATATTATTTTCTGGAGGGGGGAGGGGAAGAGAACCGTCTCTTTACTGTACTAATATATGTCCAGATATGGTGTTTACCATGTGACCTGCACAGACATGGAGCCAATCAGAGAGCTGGAAAGTCGCCGCTCATTCTGCGCAGACATGGAGCCAATCAGAGAGCTGGAAAGTCCACGCAGCGTTTATGGAACAGAAGGAAAAGGCCACAAGGAGCGATGTTACCATCTCCATAGATTTGTTCTAGAACGTTCCGGGCCCCATGGAGCAGAGGGGGAGATGTTATTTAATGCACCGTCCGAGCGCTCCAATCACGGTGGACGTCTCAGCAGCCACATCACCCGATTGTAGAAATTTACGTTTCTTGTGGCGATAAGTTGAAGCTTATTCTAGAGCGGTCAGTCATGTCGTCGTGAAATGTTCTGGAGGCCTCGCAGCGGACGCCGGGTTTACTTCAGAGACGGGTATTTTCGTTGTCCGAGTCGCCCAGGACGCGCTGCACCTGATGAGGCAGGAGGCTGCGGGGAAAGGAGGGAGATTTCCGTGTTATACAAGTCGGCTCGGCGATCCTCAGCATCGTATGTGATAGAAATATTGAGCAGCTCTGTAAATCCTTGTTCTGATCCTAAGATACGAATGTCTTATACTCTAATCACATCCAAAGCTGCACTTTTGCTGGCTGCTATTCAGAAGTCGACTGCGCTATTGATTCCGTCGGAAAACCGGAAACCAGCCGGAATGGTGATGAACGGAAACCATTAGCGATGTTTCCGTCACCATTGAGATCAATAGTGACTGAAACGGAAGCTGTGCTGTCACTTTCCATTGTGGGGTTCACCCGACGCCTCCGACTGAACCCCGGAACGGAAAGCGAACGGTGATGTGAACAGGCGTGACATTTTTTCCTAGCGGACTTCTAAAAAAAAAAACAACGAAGAAGCTGAGCCGGACGCAGTCTCTCCGGTCAGCACAGTCCTAGCTGGAATCCTATAATGGACTGCACTCGCTGCCTAGCATTTTTGGAGATGTAGTGTTTTTGCACACAAACCTGTAGTAGTAAACAGAGCAGCAGGGAGGTGCGACATCCTGCAGCATAAGAGGCTACAGGAAATTAGATGGATCTAGAATGCAGCTCTGGATGTGACTAGAGAACAGCAACTTAGGATCAGTACAAGAGAACTAAAACAAGTTATTTATGAACTAAATGATGTTCACAGCTGGAGCTGCACTTCCGTTTCATTATCACACCTTCACAATGATAGACATTCACCTGGCAGATGATCCACCTATGTAAAACAGAAGGAAGGTCCCTCTCCACAGACTTCTATAAGCAGCCAGAGGAGATATTTGGCTTTTCTGGACTGTACTTACTTGTGCAAAACTTGCTGGGTTATAGAACGGAACCGCCGCCGCAGGAGGAGGAGCAGGACCACCGCCAGGTGCCACGTTACCGGAGGCCTGCAAGAAGCAACACGAACATGGTCAGTGCTCCACATGCGTGTACCGCAGCGCTGCTGGAGGAGTCTGCTGACAGAGCCATATAACCAGCGCCGCCTGCCATGTAACCAGCGGCGCCTGCCACGTAACCAGCGGCGCCTGCCACGTCTTATCTTCTCACTAGGGTTCGCTCAGCATCAGCTGCCGGCCTGCGATGGAGTCAGGAATCAGAGGTTCATAGAAGTTTTCAGATATCAAAATGAAGCTTAATTTATGTAGAATGGAAAGTTCTTTAATTTTCTAATAGACTTTGTATTTCAATTCATCATTTTCAAGATCTCTGCTTACAGTCAGTGAATGGGAGCATTCTAGTTTGCATTTAAGAGGTAGAAAATCTGTCAAGGCCTAGTCCTGTTGAGACAGCAGAGGGATTGTTATAATGAAATCCAGTGCCAGCTACAAACAATGTATCAGTCTGGAGGACTGTGTAGACCGGATACAATTGTAACAAATCAATGCTAGAAGGACTAGGTCAGGTTTTCAGTTTCTGGATATAAAAGGAATCCGTTTGCATTCACTGACAGCAAGCAGGGATCTTAAAAATGGTGAGGAATTGCAACCAAGTGTTTTAGAAAGCTGCTAACTCCATTCTGCTTGGATTTATAGGTCATTTGTGTATGTGGCTCTGCAGGAAACTCCTTCACAGCACGGCGGATAATTCTGTCAGGGAACCACAGGGGTGAAGAAAGGGCCCACAGAGCGAGCGGCCTGCAGGATCACGTTATTACTTACGCTCCATGCAAAGGGTGAGGAGTAAGAGGCCGGCTACACAGCATGCACATACCGCAGCGTGAAGATATTAGTCAGGAACCTAAGACGAGCGCAACACAGAACGGTGCTCAGCCCGGGGGTCAGGGGGAGCACGCACCCTCTATGTCACCGTGCGGGACCCCAGGGCATTCACCAGTGTAACCAAGCAAAGCGGATAAAAGAAAATACTTCACTGATGTCTAATCAAATCATCTCTTATACTCTAGTCATATCCAGAGCTGCATTCAAAATTCTGCCGACTTCTTGCTAGCGTCAGGCTGTATCTCAGGTCTCACTGCTGCCCCCAGTGCCTGTACAGAGTGAGCTCTGCTATGATGTATGGTAAGATCGAGCGTTCAGAGAATTTACTATGAAGCGTTGCACTGTATTGTCATCAGCTTTGGATGTGATTGGAGTATAAGGCAAGATATGAATCAGGAACGAACCAAATAAAGAAAAGTAATAACATCCACGTGGAGTAAACCAGTGGTCGGCATTCAGTGTCTGAATGGATTTACGAGGTGCGACATATTCCTGGGGTGCAGCGGATTGAAGCGACAGCCAATAAAATCCTCTGTCTGCCCGGCAGCTAAACTGCAAAATGTGATCTATATATTCTCCAGTCTTCTGTGAACAAAGCTTAATCACTGTGTACTGAGAAGCCCTGCCACTCATAATACTTGGTATCAATTCCTCAACATGTTCAAGATCTCTGGTTGCTGTCAATGAAAAGTTACATTCTGGATTCCACCCAGAGACTACAAAACACATCCTGCACTAGTCCTGTGTATCCACGGCACATTACGAGGGATCTCTGACTATAATGAGTCGGGTACCTGCGTGAGCAGCACAAGACCAGGGCAGGTTTTCAGCATTCACTGACAGCAAGCAGACATGAAAAGGTTGAGAAAAGTAACTTTACAATATACAACTCTTAAAGTGTAGCTAAATGTTTGACAAACTTCCGACATGTCACAGCAACATGTCAGAAGTTTAGATTGGTGGGGTCCGTGCACTGAGACCCCCACCAATCGCTAGAACGAAGAAGCAGAAGCGCTTGGGAGAGCGCTCAGCGGCTTCGTGTCTGTTCTGCTTTTTCAGGAAATCAATGTATCGTGTACGGACTCAATAGAAAGCAAACGAGCGGGTACCCCGATACAACGGCTTTTCGGAAAAAGTCGAAAAGACACAAAGCGTTTCTAGCGATTTGTGGGGGTCTCAGTGCTCGGACCCCCACCAATCTAAACTTCTGACATGTCACACTTTTAGCTGCACTTTAAGCTTTACTTACAGAAGACTTGACAGACCCTTTAGAGACTTTTGGATTTTTTACTAAGCCCCCTTGATCCCGCTGGTGAGCGGCAGGTCCAGACCCCACTTGACCTACAGAACCGTCTGCGTCGCTCATTACGTGGGTAGTACCGGGTGCAGTTGAGTGCAGAGCGTCACCTTCACAGGGTTAGGAGAGGGTGAAGTAAGTGCGACATTAGTACAAAAAAAAATAATGAAGAAGATGAAGGTGCAAGTGTTTTAAAAATAATAATCTATATAAAAGGATGGCGGCCGGCTGCATATACCTGGTGGAAATGCCGGCTTACTTCACGAGACAAGGAGCTCTGAGAACTAGATCGAGAAAGCTACAAAGAAAACATAAAAGCAAAATCCACACAAACAGAAAAAAAAGATAAATAATCATGCAAATCATCCTCCAAAATACGGCAAAAATCACAGAAAACGTCTACAAAACTATGATCAGCAGATGGCGCTCTCGTCAAGGCCGGGGGAGGGGGTAAATCTGGGTGCTGCGGGTGATACTTTGCAGCGTTGTATGTAACAAGCCCCCGAGCAGCATCAACGTGACCAAGCATGGCAGACAATATGGAGACCTCCGGACCCCTGACACAATGGGGAGATTTGGATCAAGGTCCAAGGCGGGAGTGGGGGGGGGGGGGGGTTCTCCAACAATCTGTATACAATATAAAGTTATATCCCGGTGACCTTCTCATTACAATTGGAATGGGGCGATGCGGAGGCCGGATATAGGAGAGCCCCCCTACCGTCAGCCGCATGTCCCCCCCCGTCAATCACAGATAATGAATGAGAATGTTAAGTCACTTGTAAACCAATGACATGACGCCTGTTAAACGGCGGATGTAGCGCATGACATTGTGATCGCTCGGATCTTACCTCCCCGGAGGGAAAGTCTTCATAATTTGTTGCCGGGAGGTCCAGTCCGGGGGCTGCGTTCAAAAACTGAAGAAAAAATGATCAAAAGATTTATCAATCAATAATATTAGGACAACTTCAAAACTGACCACAGACAGAATCTATAACTACGAAGTGTCGGGGGATGGGGGAGAGCAAGTTGTTCTAAAATACATAGCGAGACTCGAAGGATTCTGTAACGCTTCCTGCTAAACCTCCGAATCCCCAGATCACCCGTGACCATCGCGTCTCACCTGCGTCTGCGCGGAGCCATTCATCCCGGGTTGATAAGACTGATGGAACGTTTCCGCCTCAGAACCTACAGGGGGTTGAGCCTCTTCGGGAACTGTCGAAACAAACCAGACATGAAAGCCATAAATACCCCGTATGAGGAGGTTTGGGGGCATTGGGAGAAACGTTCCCATCTCTCTCTCTCTTGCACTATCAAACACTAATGGAGCATGGAAACTTCTAGGTACGACCACAGCGCTCACGTCTGTCCGCACGGAGGTACAATAATTACGATCTCACTGAAAATAACGGCGTCTGATACCTGCGTTAGGAACAAATAGATTTGTAGGGATCGGCATTGGGGCCAAGGGAGCAAACAGATCAGCTGGAGGCGGCACAGAGTTGGTAGGTTTGTTGCCCCCTGGGTTTAACACATCCACATAACGGGCCCGTGCTCCACCTGGAGGAGGATGAGAGACAGAAGTGAGTGGCACTCAGTGCTGCGCCTGTAATGAGTAAAGCAGAGACGTGCACGATGTAGGAGGTCGGTAAAGCGTCCAGTAAGGGCTCATTCACATGTGTGGGCAACGGCGGACCTGCACGGGACGCTTCATCGCGGATACCTCCATAGACGCTAGATCCGTGAAAACGCAGGAAAATAGGACGTGTTTATTTTTTCATGGACCCTTCACATGCTCCGTTGAAACAAGGACCGTGTGAGTCTGTGGAATTAACGGCCGTCACATGGACAACACTCATCTGAAGGAGCCCGAGGTGTTTCACCATAGAAAGAATGAGACTGTGCTGCCCCTCTATTGTGTGGGGAGTGGGGGGGGGGGGATACTTGTACCTGCTTTTATGGAGAAAACATTAACGGAAGAATTGGGGGGAGCGCCCGATGCCCCTGGGCCAGTAGGACCAGTCAGTGGTCTCTTGGGCATGCTGGATGGGGGAGGTGGTAGTGGTTTATTCTGGAAAAAAAAAAATCAAATTAAAAAAAATTGGATTCAATAGAATGACGCCATTTAACCAGCACAGGGCGGCCGGCGGAGACCAACGCAGGTAGCAGGAAACTCACATCCTCCGCCTCCGGCTCATCCTGGTTAATCCAGCGCTGCCTCGTCTCATCCCACACAATCTACAAACAAATACAACATTTCAGCAAGTGACAGGTGTCACACACTGGGTAATGCCGTCCAGGCAGCGCTTCAATGGCCTGCGAGCGACAGGCAAGCACGGAGGCCGGGGCCACGCGGAGACTTTTTGTAGCGCTACTGGTTGATTTTTAACCATCGAGCGGCAGTCCACGGGAACCCATTGAGTTACATGTAATCTTGTGGACTGCAGCTGTCACTCAAGAGTTAAAAATCAGTCATTGTAGAAAAGACTTGATCCAGCGCTGATAATGAATTAAAAGGGAAAACGAGGTCCCATGTTTATTGGAAAAAAGAATAAAACAGAAGGGAGACGCAGTCCCAAGGTATGAGTAGTCAGGGCTTGAACCTGAGCCTACGCGTTTCGAACGCAGTCTGCGTTCTTAGTCATGGCAAAAATGCCATGACTAATGCCATGACTAAGAACGCAGACTGCGTTCGAAACGCGTAGGCTCAGGTTCAAGCCCTGACTACTCATACCTTGGGACTGCGTCTCCCTTCTGTTTTATTCTTTTTTCCAATAAACATGGGACCTCGTTTTCCCTTTTAATTCATTATCAGCGCTGGATCAAGTCTTTTCTACAATTGCTGTTTCACACCGCGGGCCGTCGCGGGGATCCGATTGACGCTGCCTAGGAGACGCACACCGGTGAGCTGGAGTTTCTCTCTCCCTTTCTATATTTAAAAATCAGTCACTAGCGCTACAAGAAGTCTCCGTGTGGCCCTGGCGCAAGAGACATAGGAAGACTGACGGTATGGTGGACATGGAGGCCGTCGCCCAGCTTTCCAAGTAAATGGACAAGTCTAATATTTTACAGTAACCAGGTCGAGGAGGCAGAGACGACCCGAGTACAAGCTGCTCATGGCCGAGATCCTTACAGATTTATTGCGGTCATCCGGCAGGTGAGCTTCGTTCTTTCCTTTTCCCATCAGCCAGCCAAACCAACTTCTACCGCCCTGAAAACGGATTAAGGAGACACAAGGTACAGAGAATAATAAACATGGACCTACAGAGACGACTGTGACACCTCCAGAACCCCCACATCCCCCCGCTGTCAATGCGGCTGCCCGTCAGTTCTGGTTGGGTAAGCTTATGACCGGGTAGTGCGGGTATACTTCACTAGTACAGGGGACATTACTAATGCAGCAACTCTCGGGCGCATGGTTCACCTTTACACCAGGGTGCAGTTTATAAGACGGGGAGACGGCCGTGTCGGGTGGCGTACTCCCTCTAATAGTGTATTAGAATATTTCCATACAGGTGATCCTCTACATCAGGGGTGGGGAACGTCCGGCCCGTGAGATGGTTTAGGTTAGCCGGACATCACTTGAACCGCGCTGCCGCCAAGTCATTCACTACTTGGCTCCGTCCACCCTACATTGAGGAGCAGGAGAGGGGAGCCAAGTGTGGCAGAGGCGGTCTGAGTGAGGTCGGTGCGTGCCGGCCCGAGAGGGGACCAGTCCGGTCATAGGACCTCACGTCAGCGACAGGACTGGTCCACTCGCATCACAGAACGCACTTATACAGGATGTCAAATGTCAGGTGTACGCGGGTCCCCTGAACCCCGTTCATCTGCTCTGTGTTGCGGCTGATGCAGGTGAATTCAGACCATAAAAAGGAAACCGTGTAACGCGCACGCTGCGCTGCTTCCATTACTATTATGGGAATGACAAACAGCGTAGCTCAGAGCGCTACACGGTTCTCGTCTTCATGGACGGAAATCAGCCGGAAGTAGAAAGGGGTCCCTGTTCCAGAGAGAAGTGCGGGTCCCAGAGGTGGAACCTCCATCTGACATTTATGACATCTCCTGCGGAAACGTCATACATGTCTTGGATGGGAAACTCCTTTAAGTCGGAACAACTTTCTGCTGCGAGTTCTTTTCAAAACTTACCAAAGAGTTGACTGTTCCAGACCGGCCGACGCAACATCAATACCGGCAAACCTAACGCACCGCACCAAAGAAAAGCAGTTCCAGACTGACCGACGCATCAACATCATCATCAATACCGGAGAACATCACCCGCCGCACCACAGAGAAGCCGCTCCAGACTGACCGACGCATCATCATCATCATCAATACCGGAGAACATCACCCGCCGCACCACAGAGAAGCCGCTCCAGACTGACCGACACATCATCATCAATACCGGAGAACATCACCCGCCGCACCACAGAGAAGCCGCTCCAGACTGACCGACGCATCATCATCAATACCGGAGAACATCACCCGCCGCACCACAGAGAAGCCGCTCCAGACTGACCGACGCATCATCATCAATACCGGAGAACATCACCCGCCGCACCACAGAGAAGCCGCTCCAGACTGACCGACGCATCGTCATCATCATCATCAATACCGGAGAACATCACCCGCCGCACCACAGAGAAGCCGCTCCAGACTGACCGACGCATCGTCATCATCATCATCAATACCGGAGAACATCACCCGCCGCACCACAGAGAAGCCGCTCCAGACTGACCGACGCATCGTCATCATCATCATCAATACCGGAGAACATCACCCGCCGCACCACAGAGAAGCCGCTCCAGACTGACCGACGCATCGTCATCATCATCATCAATACCGGAGAACATCACCCGTCGCACCACAGAGAAGCCGCTCCAGACTGACCGACGCATCAACATCATCATCAATACCGGAGAACATCACTCGCCGCACCACAGAGAAGCCGCTCCAGACTGACCGACGCATCATCATCAATACCGGAGAACATCACCCGCCGCACCACAGAGAAGCCGCTCCAGACTGACCGACGCATCATCATCATCATCATCAATACCGGAGAACATCACTCGCCGCACCACAGAGAAGCCGCTCCAGACTGACCGACGCATCATCATCATCATCATCAATACCGGAGAACATCACTCGCCGCACCACAGAGAAGCCGCTCCAGACTGACCGACGCATCATCATCATCATCATCAATACCGGAGAACATCACCCGTCGCACCACAGAGAAGCCGCTCCAGACATCACATCAGGGGGGAGATCATTAAATGTTTGACCAAATATAGCAGGAAAAAAATTTGATCATTTTGTACGGCTGCGAATGAGGTTCTAAATATCCAAACGACCCTTGGCAGAAAAAAGATTCCCCACCCCCGCTCTACACGCAGATATAAAAGGGTCGCTAGAACTCTGCTCAGTGATGTAACGGCACGAATATACTTAGATACTTTATATTAAGGTCTGGCCGCAGCAGGAGACACTTACCCCGTGGGATAAAGCATTGGCCTTGGGGTGTTTCTTGGGCTCAGGTTTATGCATTTCAGGGATAGGCGGTGGTGAAGGCTGCAACCCGATAGAACTCCGCCTGGTGGACGCTACTGAGTGGGCGGAGGATTCAGAAGTAGTCCGGGTCCGTCTCTGCGTATAAAGAACAGATAATGACGTGTAAGAGGAGAAGGATCCCGAGTGCAGGAGGGAAATCTACAGAGATAAGGACGCAGCTCACCATATGAGACGACGACTGAGAGACTGTTCTGGATCTCTGCCCCGGAGCCTGAGAGAGAAGCAATGGTTAATAATCTCCCGCATCGCAGGGAACGTTCACACTTGCGGCATTAAGCCTCAAACTACTCGGCTTCGTTCACACACAGGAAGTTTGCGGCAGAATTATCTTTAAAACAGAAAATCTGTTCTATGCATCTGAACGTGGTCGTTGCTGCAGCGTGTGCACGAGCGCCTACAAACCCAGTCACAGGAACTGCTGCAGCGTGTGCACGAGCGCCTACAAACCCAGTCACAGGAACTGCTGCAGCGTGTGCACGAGCGCCTACAAACCCAGTCACAGGAACTGCTGCAGCGTGTGCACGAGCGCCTACAAACCCAGTCACAGGAACTGCTGCAGCGTGTGAACGAGCGCCTACAAACCCAGTCACAGGAACTGCTGCAGCGTGTGAACGAGCGCCTACAAACCCAGTCACAGGAACTGCTGCAGCGTGTGCACGAGCGCCTACAAACCCAGTCACAGGAACTGCTGCAGCGTGTGCACGAGCGCCTACAAACCCAGTCACAGGAACTGCTGCGTGTGCACGAGCGCCTACAAACCCAGTCACAGGAACGGCTGCAGCGTGTGAACGAGCGCCTACAAACCCAGTCACAGGAACTGCTGCAGCGTGTGCACGAGCGCCTACAAACCCAGTCACAGGAACTGCTGCAGCGTGTGCACGAGCGCCTACAAACCCAGTCACAGGAACTGCTGCAGCGTGTGCACGAGCGCCTACAAACCCAGTCACAGGAACTGCTGCAGCGTGTGCACGAGCGCCTACAAACCCAGTCACAGGAACTGCTGCAGCGTGTGCACGAGCGCCTACAAACCCAGTCACAGGAACTGCTGCAGCGTGTGCACGAGCGCCTACAAACCCAGTCACAGGAATGGCTGCAGCGTGTGAACTTACCCTGAGCGTTCAAGTAACAAGTGACGAAGATTATTCATTAATTCTGCAAGTTGGAGGTTTATTCAGTGCCAAGTAAACGAACACATACCATTCTTTCCATTTCACCATAGAAGTCAAATCCAGAGTCATGGAAGGTGGTTTTGGTGGGTGAGTTTGTTGGGGGTCTTTGTAATGCTGAAGACATAATGGAAACGAAGACCATGAATTACGCTTCATCTTGTGAGCCAGAAAAATAGGAGAAAGGAGTGACCCCCGGATGAGAAGATTCCCCTCTACCCGATGCGGCTCGTACGACGTCGTCTACAACGAACGGCGCAATCTCCCATGTAAGAAATCCTCCCGACTGCTGTAACATTGTGCTGCACATCACGGTACTTGTCCTCACCTGCTCGTGCCCTACAACAATGATGGCACCGACTGTCAGAATATAAGGCCGCTTCCTGACAATACCGTATGGGTCCATTTTGGAATATACTAAACTTACAGACCGCACGGGGCTGGGCTAAGGCCGTATTCCCATGATGGTGATGGCATATTGCTAGGATTTTCCATCAATTCTATATCCGCGGGTTTTTGAGTGCAGTGACCCCCACCGATAGTCAGAGGGAAGGAGCCGCAGTGCTAGTTCAGCAGGAGCGAGGCCGGAGAAGCCTCGGCCCCTTCATTCCTATGATCGGGGGGGCCACAGAGGTCAGACCTCCACTGACCAGAACATTATAGCATATCCAAGAATTCACATGTATGTGCCATCCAGCGGTCTTATATGTAGTGAACTCACCTGGATCCGGTCTCCATTGCTCAGGAGGAGAGTATTCCGCAGACTGAAGAAACGTTGATACAGATTCCATTGGAGCAGGAATATACGAGGGCACCTGTTCACTGCCAACCGGTACAAACCCATGTCCAGGTACAGAGGGCGCCAGAATGGCTGGGGGTATAAATGTCTGGGGTGGCATGGAGCTCGTGGGCTCACTGATTGGTTGTTGATATAGAGCGGCATTGTTATCAGGCCCTAGAAAGGAGAAAAAAACATGGCGGGTTTATAAGCCAAGGCCACAAAGCCAGGTATATTCCTCTCCTCAGAGCAGGATATGTCTTACTGTACCCAGGTAGTCTGTCCTATGACGAGGAAACGAGCTAAACACTACATGAACGCAGAACACATCCAACCTTGTCCGTCACCTCCCAGCCGCACGTCACAGCACATCCAGCCAGCGATGGGAACTCCTGTCAGGTCCTCCAGCCGTGTCCTGACACCACGGGGGAGGGGACCCCCACAGAGGTCACGCTGCTGTCACTATACACTGGGATGTAAGCAACCGCAAGACCTCAAGAGCCGGTAGAGCCAAGAAATCATCAATGAGTCACCGTCTAATGACATCAGATATATTCCACCACATGCGAGAAACTATCGCAGCATCAAAGAGCTAAATCCAAACCCTGTGATCAGAGGATATTCCCATAGTGAGCCCAGTATGGAGTCACGTATATAAACCGTCTGTTTATTGGGAGCCCAAATCCATCAGTCCCCGCCAGGATAACTAGGGCCAACGTTAATGAAGAACAGTGGGGCCATCGATGGAAGATTTCTGAACCGTTGACTACAATACAGAACAGGGTTATGGTCTGTGCTCTTACCTGGCAGTGCCAGCTGAAGCCCCTGGGTGGGCGCCACGTTGGGGAGGAAGTTTGTCAGCAATGGATTATCTGTAGCGGCTTGTACGTCGTGTGTGGCGGTGATGCCATCGGACTGGATGACGTGGTCTGGCTCGGAGCTCGGTGTGCTGCAGGCGTACTGCTGTGGTGTGGTCCTGCCAGTGTTGTATGCCACGGCTCCCTGCTAATGGTGGTGTAACAGAACGAGAGAAAAATTATTACCTATCCATGTCATGCAACCTCGGCCAAAAACATGAAAAACCGGTCAGCACTTTGTACCTTCATCTGCATGTCCAGGTGGCGGAGTCTAAGAAGCCACGGAGGCTCCACAAATAATTCCTGCTCCGGCCTCTCCTTCAACTGAGGATCAAAAAACCTCAAATGTGATGACACCTGAAAAACAACATTAACATCCAGAGGGTTAACAACCTCATTACAACGGGGAGAGGGGGGGGGGGGGTGCTCGTGTCAAGGACAGGACCCTGCGGTCCCAAAGCTCACGGCTGCATAGACATAAAATGATGAAGTTTTGCGGCTTTTTAATATGCAAAGGAAAAATGGAGCAAATGCCCAAGGCAGCCAATCAGAATCCAGCGCTCAATATTTAGAAGTCCATTTGTGAATGAAAGAAACCGATCTGATTGGTTGCTGTGAGCAGCTGCTGCTTTTTCCTTTGCACTAGTTGTGTTAAATCTCTCCCCTTGGGTTTCAATTGTTCAACCTTTTCCTTCACGAACCAAGCATAAAAGCTGCAGCATAAATCTCTCCTGCCCTGATAGTTTGTTACAATGTTTTAGTGCAGGAAAACCAAGAGCCCAGACTGAATACATTGTAACAGACCATCAGCTGTGAGAAGTATTAGGTTTGTTCTTAAACTAACAAGGTCTATTACCCAGTTGCTGAGCTTTTCATCATACATAAGATTACACGACCACATCATAGATTGTTTACTCTTCGCTGTACGAACGCTCGCTAATCCGTTTCAAGACCTGCCATAGACTACAACCGAGAGAGTAGTGCAGATGCGCATCCAAAATCTCCCCTTCCCCATCTCTTCCCAATAAGAGGGGATCCAGAGGTATGACCCTCCCCCACCTATCAGACAACGACGCCATATCCTATATACACGCCACACTGGTCGCTCATCGGAATACCCCTTTAAACGAAAGCGAATGTTGTCTAGAGAGGATACCCAGGAGCAGACGAGGGTCACGTCTCAGATTCACCTCGAGCAGCTGGCCGACCAGCACGGGGGAGTAGTAGGAGGGATGCTTGATGATGGTCTTGGAGATGACTTCACAGTAATGGAAAGCCTGGGCTGAGAGGCCGTATTCAGCCAAGCGACAGGCATAGATGAACTTAAAAATCTGAAAGAGAAGAAGGGAACGTGGTGACTGAGCTCATAACAGAACTGGGTGATCCCCTCTACCTGCAGAGCATCTCACCTGTATATTAGGGAGGGAGATGGTCTGCACCCCCAGTGACTGGGCATATTCGTAGGCCTCTGTCCTCTGGATGGCTTCATTAGAGGCGAACTTCGCAAAAGGCAAACTAAGAAAAGAAAAAACAAAACAAGTAAATCCGTCTCTACGCACTGACGGCCATTCTCAGGACACGTCACAGTCCCTATAAATGGCGCTCAGCCTGGGTACAGGGATAAGGAACGCGGCTGCTAAACATCAACCCGATGTATAATGTAGATCATCCGCCGCCACATTACAGAGTGATCTGAACACGCGCCAGACGTCACCGCCGAGCGAATAGCAAGTCGCGCAGACAGAATGAAATCTATAAAAACTTACAAAACTTCAATTTAACGCAGTCGGCGTCTCGCTGACACCAATGAAGCCCCCATGCATACGACCAAAGACTTCATCCGTAATTACAGACCTATACATTTCTATAGGCTACGACAGGCGTCCGTTCTGTAGAAGTGATCAGTAAAATATAGAACATGTCCTATGCTTATCCATAATTACGGCATAGAGTCAACATAGAAGTCCAGGTGCGCTTCCGTAATAACGATGTGCACCCGTAGACGTCTAATTACGGAAGTGTTACTATGCGGCGGCAGGAGATTACCCAAGATTCCTCCGTGTTTTTTTTTTGCAGATCTGTATATATGGATTAACTGCAAACCGTATTTGCGGACAGCGTGCCATAGAGGCTGATCACTATAAAGGACTACGGATACGTATTTGCGGCCAGTAACAATTACAGGCCTAAAAGAGTCTGTCACCACATTATAAGTGCCCTGTCTCCTACATACTGTGATCAGCGCTGTAATGTAGAGAACAGTGGTCCTAGTAATAAAGAGGCTGTCACCACATTATAAGTGGCCTATATTGTACATGATGTGATCGGCGCTGTAATGTAGAGAACAGTGGTCCTAGTAATAAAGAGGCTGTCACCACATTATAAGTGGCCTATATTGTACATGATGTGATCGGCGCTGTAATGTAGAGAACAGTGGTCCTAGTAATAAAGAGGCTCTGTCACCACAGTATAAGTGGCCTTTCTTGTGCATGATGTGATCGGCGCTGTAATGTAGAGAACAGTGGTCCTAGTAATAGAGGCTCTGTCACCACATTATAAGTGGCCTATATTGTACATGATGTGATCGGCGCTGTAATGTAGATAACAGTGGTCCTAGTAATAAAGAGGCTCTGTCACCACATTAGAAGTGTCATATTGTACATGATGTGATCGGCGCTGTAATGTAGAGAACAGTGGTCCTAGTAATAAAGAGGCTGTCACCACATTATAAGTGGCCTATATTGTACATGATGTGATCGGCGCTGTAATGTAGATAACAGTGGTCCTAGTAATAAAGAGGCTCTGTCACCACATTATAAGTGCCCTGTCTCCTACATAATGTGATCGGCGCTGTAATGTAGGTGACAGTCATGCTTTTTATTTAGAAAAACGATCTATTTTTACCACATTATGACCTATTTTAGATTTATGCTAATGACTTTCTTAATGCCCAACTGGGCGTGTTTTTACTTTAGACCAAGTGGGCGTTGTACAGGGGAGTGTATGAGGCTGACCAATCAGTGATCAATCAGTGAACAATCAGCGTCATACACTTCTCTCCATTCATTTACTCAGCGCATAGTGACACTGCTAGATCACTATGTGCTGTCTTATACTTACATGTTAACGTTACTGAAGTGTTTAGACCGTGAATAGACATTCCTTCCAGCCAGGACGCGATGTCTATTCACAATCCCGACACTTAGGTAACGTTTCTGTGGTAGTTACAGCAGAGCAAGCGTAATCTCACGAGATCTGGCTGTAAGTACCACAGAAACGTTACTGAAGTGTTGGGATTGTGAATAGACATCGCGTCCTGGCTGGAAGGAATGTCTATTCACGGTCTAAACACTTCAGTAACGTTAATATTTCAGTATAAGACAGCACATAGTAAATAACCCAGTGCCACTATGCGCGGAGTAAATGAATGGAGAGAAGTGCATGACGCTGATTGGTCACTGATTGGTCAGCGTCATACACTCCTCTGTACAACGCCCACTTGGTCGATAGTAAAAACACGCCCAGTTGGGCATTAAACTAATTAGCATAAAGCTAAAAACGCTCCTAACGTGGTAAAAATAGATCGTTTTTCTAAATAAAAAACACTGCTGTGACCTACATTATAGCGCCGATCACATCATGTAGGGGACGGGGCACTTCTAATGTGGTGACAGCCTCCTTAAGGGCGTGAGTGTGGCCGAAAAACAAAAGCGCACACGTGCAGATAGCCGCCATTATGGAGAAATAACTGGGAATTTTATGCGTACCACATGCCGGAAAATGCAAGACCTAGAATGGCTGACAACAGTGGACAATAGTTTGCAGTATTTCAGCGCCATCTCACCTGTGGTTGGCGCCGATGAGAACCACCTTGGTTGTTTTCTTGGTGAAGACGCCAAAACCGACTTGAGCCATCAAATAGCAGAAATGAGCGGCTTCTAAGAGCCCCCGGGACGCTGAGAGAGAGGTCAGAAGAAAGTGGTAAAGCATTTTCTGAAACGTCATTCCCCCCGCAGCGCCTTCTCCCAGGAGCGCAGTAAATGTAGTCATATCTGCAGAGCGGCCATCATATAACTGGACTCACCGAGAGTGTCTCCCATCGTCACAATGGTCCGGGTTGGTACATCGACATTATTAGTCAGATTAGACAGCACCATGGCCAGATGTGGTCGCCAGTCACCCCATTTCTCGTCTCCGCAGCACTGCAACAAGCATTTCAGAACTTCAAGTAAGATCCCAGAGTAAGTAAGTGAATACGTAAGATTCAACCGATACAGCAGACCGAGATATAGACAATTATAATATACAGAAGATTATTCCCAAGCAACCAACACACGGGCACTCACCGTGGCGGCCGCCGGCATCCTCCCAGACAGGAGCTGATAGACCGTCTGCAGAGGATCATTAATTGGGAGACTGTTGGCAAACCTATATTAGTAGGGACAAAACACAGACATTACAGTGCTGTACATTTACCAGCTGCACCTGGGGCGTTTATTACTCAAAACTCACCACCGAGCCGCGTTTACTGTATACTCATGGTGGTGGTAAACTGGCGCAAACTGACACCTACCCGGACTAACTGAAGACGACTACTACACGCTTATTAAGAGCAGATGCTCATTTTCCATCGCTGAGGGTTAGGATTAAAGTGTGTCATTTCAGGTTAAAACTCAGAAGTGGTCATGTGTGTACATGAGGAATAACACTATTTCTGACCATACAGGACTTGTCATTTGTCACCAGTTTCCCCTCTGTTTGCTCGAATGTTCAGGCTTCTCTGAGCTGCGCTCCTGTAGGGATGAAGACTGACTGCCATCATCTCTCCCATACACAGCACAGAGAAGAGACCCTGCTCCTCTATCTGGGGTTACACAACACGTACTAGAAGCTGCAAAGCGTCTGTTGTCTCTGTCTCACTCCAGCAGCTCCCTCCCCCTCCCCTATCCATAGACTTCTATGGACAGAATGTAACCAGATACCTCGGAGCTGATAATCCATTTTATTTATCAAGACAGATTACCAATTTGAAAATGCATATATACAGGGAAAACAGGAATGATCGATTATCGGGAAGGAACAAAAATGTGAATTAAAAACCGCCGCACAGATTTTGTCAGGTCCATAGTGTAGAGGAACGGTAGCATTACAAATCAGGCCACGCAAAGCAGTGACGTAAAAAGCTTCAGCAACGTTCACTGGGTCGAAAATATGTGAAATGTAAATGTAACGAACATTAAAAAAATTCAAGAAACGGATTCATTCAGAACATCATTGTATGGACCAGATTTGAATTGTTTTCTATGAACCGATAATCCCAAGTGCGCAATTCTCCATCAGACAGAAGTGCAACGTAGCGGGGAACGTATATCACATTAATAGCCATACAAGTTATTAGCGCACGTTACCTGGTCATTACTCGGGCGTGCGTGCGGCTATCCATCTTACTAGCGAGCAGCAGAGCGTGGCCCCAGAGACCGTGCTTCATAGCAGACTCCAGCGCATCCTGCGAAATAAGAGACGTAGAAATTCAGAGCCGTGCTGCCGACCCACCGTCACTCCGATACACACATGAAATATTCACAAAGTGAGAGAATCAAATGTCGCGAGAAACTGCACGCAGGACGCTGCAACGGGGAGAACGGAAAACTGCACGCAGGACGCTGCAACGGGGAGAACGGAAAACTGCACGCAGGACGCTGCAACGGGGAGAACGGAAAACTGCACGCAGGACGCTGCAACGGGGAGAACGGAAAACTGCACGCAGGACGCTGCAACGGGGAGAACGGAAACTGCACGCAGGACGCTGCAACGGGGAGAACGGAAACTGCACTGGAGACATCGCACAGGAGCCGCCACTCCCCCACAGGAGCCGCCACTCCCCCACAGGAGCCGCCACTCCCCCACAGGAGCCGCCACTCCCCCACAGGAGCCGCCACTCCCCCACAGGAGCCGCCACTCCCCCACAGGAGCCGCCACTCCCCCACAGGAGCCGCCACTCCCCCACAGGAGCCGCCACTCCCCCACAGGAGCCGCCACTCCCCCACAGGAGCCGCCACTCCCCCACAGGAGCCGCCACTCCCCCACAGGAGCCGCCATTCCCCCACAGGAGCCGCCATTCCCCCACAGGAGCCGCCATTCCCCCACAGGAGCCGCCATTCCCCCACAGGAGCCGCCATTCCCCCACAGGAGCCGCCATTCCCCCACAGGAGCCGCCATTCACCCACAGGAGCCGCCATTCACCCACTGGAGCCGCCATTCACCCACAGGAGCCGCCATTCACCTACAGGAGCCGTCATTCACCTACAGGAGCCGTCATTCATACGCAGGAGCCGTCATTCACACGCAGGAGCCATCATTATTAACCTTTTTACGTCCAAAGAGCAGCATCTCCCGGAATCTCTCTGTCTCCTTCTCCAGGACAACCCCGGAGTTTGGTAACATATCTGTGAGGAAGGAAAGCTGAGACGCCCCGGACTCTTCCTCCTGCTCCAGAGGATCGTTGTTGAAATCAATCAGATTGGCCTCATTTGGCGACTTCCCTGGGAGCCAGACTGTTCTGTGGTCCTGGAGGAGTAACTCTGCGAGGTCTGTCCCTACGACGGTCTTCAAGAAACAGAACAGAGATAATAAGCAGCAGGAACTGCCCCCCCAAAGATGATGGGACCCACAAATACACAAGTGAGAATAAACACAACTAATCCCCCCCAGCTGGACATGTGTATTAGGCAGTGTTCACACCTTGCAGTAGTGTGCCACATGGACAAAAACCGCATGGCAAAACCGAAAGTAGCTCTACAACAAGCAGCAGATGAAACACGCGTGGCCTATTATCACATGCGCAGCACATTACCGCAACGTGTGAACACAGCCGTATAGTCCATAGGAGGTGGGAAGGAGGAGCAGCTGCAAAACACTGGGCAAAAGATTATCTACAGAACAGGAGTGGGAAAAAGTGTCTGAAAACTCCCCTTAGGAGTCTATTCACACGCCGCGGGCAAATTGTGTTTTGTGCCGCCGTGATTTCATGAATACGTGGCAAGGACCACGGTGTGAACAGACCCTTATAATTATATTTCACACTTTTGTCAGTTGTGCAGCAGGTCGAGTCTTACTACACCGAGAGCCGCAGTCCTCATACTATACAGAGCAAAAATCCCCCCATTACTACAGCAAAGGCTCTTGTTAAGGGGGCACTTGGCTTCGGGGCATGTTGGGATGTGCAGCATTCATCACACACAATACAGAGCTTTCATCTCTATATAGGGGAGCACATCATCCAGCAGCGGCAGAAAACTGCACCCCTTTCTCCACTGTACGTAGGTAAAACACAAAGCCCACGGCGCGCATCTATACACAATGTATCACTGAATACCACCCTGGTGCAGCGTCATTTCACAACTACTCACCCCATTCTGCCTGCACAGGAGAACGATGAAGTCCCACAGAAGACGCGCCGACTCCTGGTCTAACAAGTTCCCATTTTGTGAACACTCTTTGGCTTTATTTTGTGCAAAATTGATGACGTCGACTTTGTGAGTTTCATCTCTGCAGATAATAGACAAGAAGCGTGAGCCGGGAAAATCTCCAGACACAACCACACAGCGACAAATAATGCACAGGGCCGTCACCGGAGCACGCGGCCCTCACCGGAGCACGCGGCCCTCACCGGAGCACGCGGCCCTCACCGGAGCACGCGGCCCTCACCGGAGCACGCGGCCCTCACCGGAGCACGCGGCCCTCACCGGAGCACGCGGCCCTCACCGGAGCACGCGGCCCTCACCGGAGCACGCGGCCGGCCTGTCAGTCACTTCTATAGTTTATCTTCCCCTCATGATAAACACACAGATATATATATATCATAATGTGAGATAAGACGGCCCAGATTACGGCCGGGCAAAAACTAGATGGTCACAATGGGTTATTTGGGCCAAGTTTCTTCTATGAACAAGGGACATCTCACGACAAGAGCCGCTGTCCATACGACCTATTAGGGAAACTGGCATGATAGAGGGGGGTCCGCACTGAGCCCCCCTCTAAGTGCCAGAAAGGAGAGACTTTCTGGAATAGCGACTTCCACACTAGCAGACCTGGCGTGCCAATGCATTACAGGGTTAATAGTTGGCTGGTTCTACTTCCTCCAGAGATAACAGAGAAGCCGGATCGGCAGGCATCAGCCAATAGCCGCGCCGGATTCTTTTTACAAAGGGATCGTCTTCATGAAGCCCCCGATTTACCCCGCCGCCCTGCGAGGATCGGCACAATAAAACAGACAAAGATGTGACGAGGAGACGATTCTTACTTGACCAGGGGGCCAGGAAAACTTCTCATCTGCTCCTGTTCTGGGCTGTTCTGCAAAATAATCTGGGGGGGGGATTAAAACATTTTTTTTTTTATATATGACGGACAAACCTTTTCTTTTCTTTAGGTTACTGTTCAGATGGCATTTATCGATTTAATGAATATTCTAGGAGACATTGAAAGGGCAGAAGTTACACTCGCTAAGACGTCTCACCTCCATATTGTGGATCTCGACTAATGTCGGCTGCCCGTCGGAAGGTAAGTTGGGCAGCACTTTAATTAAATGTCCACCGGGACCAAACCTGGCGCAAACATGGGGGCAGCCAAACTTCTCTGGAGTCATTGACCTAGAAGGAACTACAGACAAACAAGGGTTAATTCCTATTATAAGCATGTTGGGCCCTGCGTCATCCACCGCCCGCACCGCCGGGATCTCTCATCCAAACCGTTTTGCTGAGCGATTATTAGGCGCGCTCCCGCCACACGCCCGCTACGTTTACAAGCGACCTAAACGTATTTTTTGATTTACTTCTGTATTTAGGGACGCCACAATATTGGGGTGCAGCCCCTGACGCTTGGTGTCAGTAAATAATTCTAAGTTTATCGAATCACCTCAAGTTTATAGACGAACGCTCAGCAAAACGTTCTTTCAGAGGTCGGGGCGCTCACCTGGCTCCACCGGCTGCCACACGTTGTTGGCCGGGAAACCATACTGATAGCTCTCCAGTGACTGCTGGGTGTTGTAGTCATTAGGATACAAGCTGTAGGAGTAATCCTCCAATGGGGGGTTGGGCATTTGGCCGCCATAGGCATTAGCCGTTAGGTCCTGTTCGCTTTTGTAGACCTGGCTCTGCAGAGAGTAAAACACGGTCACAATAAATATTTACCAGTCATTCTGCTCCACCAGCGCAGGGAAGAGACGTATTCAAAAGGAACGCACCTGCTGCGAGTGAGAACTGAAGCTGCTCCGGCGGCTGTGACTGCTGCGCTCGCTGTGTACGCTGCGGGCTGAGTGTTCGCTGTGCACACTGCGCCGATCAAAGTCGTCCTTTATAAGATCCCTCCGAGCGTCCGGCTCATCATCAAAACCGCCAACATAACGGGGGTCATACTGCCAGCGATCCTCATACACGTCATATCTATTCGGGGGTTAAAGAGTTCTTCATTAACTGCTGCAGAACCTCGTGGCGTCCACATTCTCACATCACCTGCCCAGACATGTGCAGCATCTAATGGGCAAAAATGTACAAACCCGGTCTCACTATAAACTATCTTTCTCCGGTATTTAGGTATCGGTGCCGTTATATTTGGCGCCCGATATTTTAATGACCCCCTGAACTGTCAGTAGGGCGTGTAACCTCGCTGTGACACTGTCCAATCAGCTATGGATAGCGCCACAGCAAGAGCTGGAGAGAGTAGAGCGCGTGTCTCGGAGCTGTGCGGGCACGCACGCTCTCACTGTCAAACTCTTGGCAGAGTGAGCGAGGGTGCGCGAGCTCGCATGCATGCGTGCACAGCTCCGATGCCGAAGATGCTCCAGCCGCCATGGAACAGAAGAATTCACCTTCTCCTCCTCCTCTTCTGTTCCGTGGTGGCGGCGGAGCTGCGCGCGCACACGCTCTCCTCTCTCCAGCTGTTGCTATGACGCAGTCTGTAGCTGATTGGACAGTGTCACAGCGATGTTACATGCCCCATTGACAGTCCAGGGGGTTATTTAAATATCGGGCGCCAAATATAACGGAGGAAGATCGGAATTTTTTTTTTTAGAGTGAGACTAGGTTTGTACAGCGCTGCCCATTACATGCTGCCCATGTCTGGGCAGGTGACAGGTTCTCTTTAAGTGCCACTTACCTGCTGGTGTACGCATAGGGAACCTTCCGGTTATAGGCGTCCTCTCGGCTGCCGTACACGTAGTTCCAGTAATTGCTGCGGGGGTCCCTGTATCCGGGGTCATAGGCTCCTGGATACCGATCCCACCTAGTAGGGTCTGAAAAACAAAGGTGAATGAATAGTTGTAGTTCAGTCACTTCCTGGCATCTATAAACGGGATCACTCACCCCCGTATTCATACTGGTTTTGGTAATAATCGTAGTAATTGGCCGGAGCGTTGTAGCCCTGCCTAAAAAACGGAGAGAAACCGCGGTTATTGTATGTAGAAAGGAAGAGACAGACGTCAAGTCAATCATTGTAGACTGGGAAATCCTGCAACCTTCTAATATTCTTTACCTTTTATAGTCTCACAACTTTCAAGACCTCTAAATGCTGTCAGTGACTGGAACCATTTTTTTTTTGTTTACATCCAGAGGCTGCTATTTAATAATTTGCTTCAGTCGACTTAAAGAGGCTCTGTCACCAGATTTTGCAACCCCTATCTGCTATTGCCTGTGATCGGCGCTGCAATGTAGATTACAGGAACGTTTTTATTTTTAAAAAACGAGAATTTTTGGCCAAGTTATGACCATTTTTGTAGTTATGCAAATGAGGCTTGCAAAAGTCCAAGTGGGTGTGTTTAAAAGTAAAAGTCCAAGTGGGCGTGTATTATGTGCGTACATCGGGGCGTGTTTAATACTTTTACTAGCTGGGCGCTCTGAAGAGAAGTAACATCCTCTTCTCTTCAGAACGCCCAGCTTGTGACAGTGCAGATCTGTGACGTCACTCACAGGTCCTGCATCGTGACGGCCACATCGGCACCAGAGGCTACAGTTGATTCTGCAGCAGCATCAGCGTTTGCAGGTAAGTCGATCTTACCTGCAAACGCTGATGCTGCTGCAGAATAATCTGTAGCCTCTGGTGCCGATGTGGCCGTCACGATGCAGGACCTGTGAGTGACGTCACAGATCTGCACTGTCACAAGCTGGGCGTTCTGAAGAGAAGAGGATGTTACTTCTCATCAGAGCGCCCAGCTAGTGAAAGTATTAAACACGCCCCGATGTACACACATAATACACACCCACTTGGACTTTTACTTTTAAACACACCCACTTGGACTTTTACTTTTAAACACACCCACTTGGACTTTTGCACGCCTCATTTGCATAACTACAAAAATGGTCATAACTTGGCCAAAAATTCTTGTTTTTTAAAAATAAAAACGTTCCTGTAATCTACATTGCAGCGCCGATCACAGGCAATAGCAGATAGGGGTTGCAAAATCTGGTGCCAGCCTCTTTAAATCAACAGGCCGTCTGTATAACGCCGGCACGTGAGGATAATAAAGGGAGGGGGTTCTATTCTGAGACCATTGAATTACCTTCATATACTGTAATATGGAAAATGACTTTACAGGACAGGCGGCCAATTCATTACAACTTGTTTCAGGTTGGAAAACGTCAGAGTCACGGTCACGGATAGGTCATCAGTATAAGATCGGTGAGGGTCCGACACTCAGACCCCGCACCGATCAGACGCTCCAGCTGCCGCCAGGCACCGCACGTCCATGCCGGTAGCAGAGGCTCCGGTCACGAAACAGCGGCCGAGTTGCAGTCCTGTGAATAGGAGCGGACCTGCAGCACGGCCGCTGTGCATCTGCTTCCGATACTGCAGACGGTGCATAACATCGGGCACCAAGAGGGGCAGATTGGTGCGGAGTCTGGGTGTCGGACACCACCGATCATATATGGATGACCTATACTGTGGAGATGTCATCAGCGGATTGTGCCAGGACGACCCCTTTAAGAATAAAATGAAATTGCAGGCAAATTCTAGTAAGAAAAGTCTGCGGTCGTGTGACAAACCTTGAAGATGGTCGATCCGAGCAGTGGCTGGACCGCGAGCTGGGTCGTTCAGGCTCCTGGTACTTGCCGGGGTTACTGTACTGTCTGTACGCAGGGTCGTACGCTCCATAGGAGTCCTTCACGAAGAAAGGAGATCAGATCAGACAACAGCAAGACTGTGAAGATCACGTTTAGGGTAGGAACACACACAGTACTCCGGGCGTATCCGCCCTGAACACCGCAAGGAATGCGGTCTGGAAAAAAGAATGAAATAATAAAAATCGCACAACATTGTGATGAATTTCCGCTGGAAAAAAACGCCCAAAAAAGTTCATACTTACCCCCTCTTCTCGGCGCGCAGTACGGCCTCCTGCAATGACGTTGCAGGTCATGTGACTGCCGCAGCCTGTGATTGGCTGCAGGAGTCAAATGGGATGAAACGTCAACCCAGGAGGCCGGACAGGAGAAGAAGCAGGGAACTCTGGGTAAGTATAACTTTATTTTTTCTTACTTGCGATTTTTGCGGCAGAATCGCTGTGACTCAAATATCGCAACACACGGAATTCAATGGGAAAACCCGCAACAGAAGAGCAGCGATTCCGCGCATTAAGTGACAAGCCGCAGCTGAAAAAATGTATAAGCGTTTTTTTCCCACGGTGTGGGGACGAGATTTGTTGTAATCACCCACGCTGCCGCTCCTGTAATACGCTGCGGATTTTCCGGAATTAATCAGTTGCGGAAATTGCGCAGTGTTTACGCCGTGTCTGCTCGTACCCTGAGGGGTGTTTTTTTTAAATTTTGTATTTATCCATTGTTCTCTATTATTAGACAAGAGCAACAACGCGATCCCTATATAAGTGGCGTTACGTGGCGATGACGGCCTCTAGAAAAACTTACGACAGGTCAGTGATTTACACGGCATCAAAAGCTCCCGTCATTAACCCCTTGTTCACTCACAGGCTGAACGTCTTTTCCCCGTATAGGGGACCGGAACATTTTAACCAGGATTATATAGCAAAACACCCACACCATCATTTTATTCCAATTTATTAAACCTCCCCCTGAAGTGCCCGGACATTGCAGATTTTACCTGGTAGTATAGTTGAGAAGTTCGGGGGTCCACCGGTGGGTACGGCTGCTGGTAAGCGGAGGGGTATGCTCCATAACCTCTGTAGTAATAATACGGATCTGCTTGCTGAGGGGTTTGAGATGCGGGTGGTCCCGGAGGTTCTGGGTATCCAGCAGGGTGGATGGGGTTGACGGGTGCAGATGTGCTAGCGGCAGGTTGACTGGGATATGGCGGGTGCTCAGGATGGCCGTGTTTAGCCCCTGGCTCTGCCATCCCACTATATAGAGGGGCTGCGATGTTCTGCACACTCGGTACACGAGCTTCTGTTGGTTGGGGGTAAGCAGCATTATTAGCCCCTGAGATGATCTGCACGGGAGGTGCGGATGGCTGGGACACAGGAGTCATGTATTCATGAGGAGCCCCTGGTCCGGGGTGTGAAGTCTCGACTGTAGGTTGCAATTGAACGTCTTTAGTAACCTGCTGGTAAAAAACCTGTTTGTTACTATCAGGTACAGGCTGGAAATTTGGGACCACTGCCGACTGACTGGTATAGAGGGGACCCCCTGTTGGATGCCTATTCGGTACCGATGCCCATCCATTTGCATTGTGATTGGCCGGCACACGTGGAACGGTGAAATCTAGCGCACCTGCATTCTCTAAACTGGCGCCACCACCGACTGATGGAACATACATTCCGGCTCCGTTACCCACAGGTAAACTGGGGGGCACAGACTTACTTGTAAACTCGCCGGCTATGATTTCAGTCTTAACAGTTTTCTGACTTTCAGTCACTAAATTAAGAGGAATTTGACTAGAGGATGAAGGAACGACCACGTTCGGGTGATGATTGGAGAAAGATTCGCTGACGGCTGGTAATTTGTTAGGGAGATTAGAGGCGGAGGGCAGTTTAGGAGGAGGTCCAAGCTGGACGAGAGGGACTGAAGCGCTCTGATCCGCAGCAAAGCTGGAAGGAAGCGGCTGATCAGCGGAGGAGGGGTCTTTTGCAGAATTAATGTTCTTTATTTGATTGGGTAAAGAAAGAGAAAAATTAATAGGTTGCGCTAAATTATAGCTTTTACTGGGTTGAGCAATCAAAACGGGCTGATTCTGTAAGGTTTCTGTAGGCGGAGAAGATAATAAACTGGCATAACCGGAACTCGCCTGGGATGGGGGATGTTCATCGTCTCCAATCTTTGGAGGGTTCTCCAGGTTTTCAGAAGAAATGTGCTCCTCAGGTGAAGCCGACAACTGGCCCAGGTCCGGTCCGCCATGTTGTGCCTCCAATGACCCATCTTCCGGAGGTTGAATGACTTCAGTTTGAGGTTTTGGAGGGACATAAAGAGCAGGAGCTGCAGGGGCTAGAAGGACATTGCCTCCAAAATTGGGCAGCTCTCCTTGGGCCCACAGGGTGGTAGCCGGACTCTCACACTTCTTATTTGACCCGTGAGCCCTCGAGGACGGACGCTTTTCTAGCAGTAACGATACGTTATCCAGGCTGGATCCTCCGGGATAATGGTGTCCGCTGATTACTGCACAAATTTCAGCATTCGATTTGCCCGAAAAAATGGTTTCCAGATTATCAGGAGGTTGTTCCAGATTTCCAGGGGAAGCCGCCTGCCCTGCGTTGTGGGAAGAGGTTGGTGGCAGCTTCAGATTCTCGCCGACATCATCAGCGACTTTGGACTGGTCCGTTTCTGTAGCTTTGACGCCGACATGAGAACGGACCGGTTCAAAGGAACTGTTGACACTTGCTTGAAAGATCCCGGTAGGTTTTGGTGGACTCGGTGTTGGTGTCTGGGACAGATTTCCGTGGTAGGTGTTCTGTGTCGCGCTGTGTGCAAGGACGTCTCTCACCAACGGAGAGGAATCAATCTGCTTAAAGAAACGAGTGGGGTTCTCGCTCTCAAGTCTCCCACTCTCCTTCTGAATGAAGGTCGGCTCCAGCTCGTGGGGTCTGGCTGCGATGGGTAAACTTCTATGACTCAAGTTACTGTAATTAGAAGACACGCTGTCGGATCGAACGGGACGAGGCAACGCTTCAGGAGCCCCCGGGTTTGGACCTCTCTCGGGGTGGCTGACTGTATTCTGGGGTAGAGTGGAACCGAGAACAGGTCCATATCTGAAGGCCTCGGGATTGACTCCTGCAGAAAACAGACTGTTATTAGGAGGCTCATTGGGGAGCACTTCTATATTCTCCACATTATCGTACGGCAGCTCGGAGGCCGCTTTGGCCTCTGCAGGTTGATTCTCGGTGTTATCGGCTTTCCATGGGACATGAAGATCTTGAAAACCACTGGCACTTTGGGTTAATGAAGTTGACGGTGCATTAGGAGCGGTAGGATTTAAGGACAAAGGTGACGTGACATCGAGCACACCTGGCGGGGGCAGAAATGGATGCGGTTGGTTCCCCTGGTGGTAGGCGGTATCCACAGATTGCTTCCTAGGCACGTGCTGCTGGTCTCTGGACGGGATCTCCACATTTTCAGCTTCATCACCTTTAAAGAACATGGATATTGTGCCAGAATCCGTGTCACAAAAGTCTTGGCCCAAAGGTCTTGCAGGTTCAGTCTGTGGCCGGTTATCTGGTGCAGAAAACGGAGCTCCGGTCTGTGTGGTGTTGGGGTTCGGCAGTGGACCTTGCCTGAGCGGTTCTGGATACGGCGGACTATACCAACTGTTGAGGTCGGGATTCCGGTTTTGCATGTAGTCCATGGGCATGACGTTGCTGAACGGTGGCACGCTGTGCTGCTGGACTTGACCTGATCCACCTCCAGGAGGGAAAGTAACCGGCGGAGTCCTTTGTGGTGCTGAAAAATAGCCCGGATCACTGGTTTGAGGAGGCAGGTGAGAGACTTCTAAATATGGAGGGGAGTAATAGGGAGCACTGTATGCTGGGTGAGGGGTGGCAGGGACATGCTGCGTGGAGGGAGGTGGAGCAGCCGGGGTGGATGACCAAGGTGCAGTGGTTTGCGGAGATGTGGAGGGAGGATGAGACTGTAACGGAGGTGCAAAACTACTGCTACTATTCACTTCCATATTAACGCTTTGCCTGCTCAGCGACCTGCCTGGAACAGTGGCATAGGCATTCTCAAGTCCAGTCGCCATGTTCTGCAAGGACGATCCAGCAGGGTGACCAAGTGTTAGTTGTCCGACAGGTGGTGAAGCCATGTTATTGGTATAATACCCACCCTGTACTGATGGAGCAGAAACGTTACTATACGAGGCCCCGGCTGCCAGGGGTTGAGATGAAGACCCCGGTAAGGACGCTTGAGCTTCATCACCGAGAGAGGAGTTGAGAGCAACAGGCTGGTGGTACGACGACTGGGATGGACTTGGCATTGCCATAACGTTAGCCTTTGGTGCAGTTGTTGGTGCCACATTCTGGGGCGTCATTCTGCCAAAAGCAAAAGGGTTTGTGACAGGTTGCACTGAAGGGGGTGCCATTGATGAAGGTGTAGGTGTTCTCTTGAGCCAGTACGGGGTAGTGGTCATTCCCATGCGAGGAGGTCCCCCCGACCCTGGAGGACCATCTTGAGGAGGCGGCTGCATTTTCTTTTCTTCCAACTGGAAACGCTCCACTGATTTTCTTCAGTAGAATTAATGGAAGCTGCAGAATATGGACCTGCCAAAGAAGAGACAAGATGGTGAGACAACACGTAACGCAACGACAAGAAATGCATGTAATACATCAAGGGTGGCAGTAACTGAAGGCCTCACGGCTGTGACTACCACTGGCAAAGAAAATGTTTAGTCAGCGACTAGTACCAGCCACAGGACAAGCGGCCAGCGTTAAAGCCTGGGGTGCCCTCAGCAGTATCACTCCAACTGCACAACCAACCATTTCATGTGGTTCCTTATCTGACCAGGACACAGATGGGTCCACATGAGACCTCATTATATAACAAGGCTTCCCATGGTGCTGGCGCCACCTGACAAGGTCCAGCACTGCCAGGGAAAACCCATGAATGACAGATAATATGACGCTCCACCTGCGGAAGCAGCAGAAGAAACGTGAATACTGCAGATGCAATGAAACGTGAAAAGCAAATAACGTGCAGAACACCCATGACTGACGGCGTGGAACAGGGAACGTCAAAGAGCAAACACAGCCAGAGATGATATCAGAGCAAACACCGCGCGGCAGCCAACAGGACGACGGACGACAGCGCCGCAGCAACATGTGGCAAGAGCACGTGACTCCTGTGGAAAACCAGCCGGTCATACCCAGTGACCATCACACCAGACCGCTGACGGAGGGCACCACGTGCCACCGGAAAACCAGATATTGTAGGAGCAGTGACGTCATAGTGATGTCATAGTGATGTCACCATGACACCTCCACAACCAGCTCAGATCCCTGCCGATCAACTAAACTGGGGGTAGTTCCAAAGTAACCCACATTATTATCACTTCATGTAATTATAGATTTGATATTTACTGCTTCTATAATTATGTGCTATTGTCTTGTGTTATCAGCCATTCCAGTTGACGTGCCTCGGTGGAATCAATAGACGGGATCTCCGCTATATACAGGATAATAATCCCTCCATCACCCGATACTACAAGTGTGGCCCGAATGTAAAGGGAAGCTCCGCATCTGCCGTATGGTTGGGTATAATATGCGAGGGAAAACGACTGCAGCGTCTCCATCAGCCTAGAAGGTAGAAATACAGTCACTACCCGCGCTGGTGGCGTGGACTACAAGTGGCAGCATGCCCTGACCTGCAGGATATCAGCAGGTTCTCTTGTGGCGCGTCTAATACAAGCCGGGGCTGAGCACAGAAAAACAAGGACATTGTGCACATGAGGTTAACGTTCTGTATATCGGGGGACGTTATAGCGGTAAAAACCCATCTCCGAGACGTGTGGCAAACCCACGGGATACGCGGTAAACGTCTGATAGATGGAGGTTTTACCTAAGACACCGCGCACACGACCGTAATTTTGACAGAACTGTAAATGCGGATCAAACGACGGATCCATTCAATTCTATGACCCGTGGACGCCTTCTCGTATATTTACAGGTGAGTGTCCGGGCCGTAGAAATGACCAGCAAAAATAGGACATGTCCAGTTTTTTACATTTATGGACCGTGCTCCTTTACTTTATAATAGAAGCAAATGCAGGTGACGGGTCACGGACGACTGTGATCACTGCTACGGACGTTTGCAAGGGGGGGGGGGCCTAAAACATGGCCCTCTCCGACAGTCGCGGAGCTCTGACCACAAAGTTATGAGGAGTCTGGAAACAGCCGGGCTCACTGTGCTAAGCGGTTTCCGTAAATCCCATACAAGTGAAACAGGAATGGATACAAGAGGAGGATCAGACGTTACTTTATACTTCTTTTTGGATGTACTCCTGGATTGGCACAAAAAAAACGCAGCAAAAACAATCAAAAACTGAATCAAAACTGTGTGTGTGTTCACAGCCTAGAGGGGTTTTTCCAGCTTTGCATGATGAAAAGTTCTGCAACTTCAGGCCCTGTTCACACAGGGGAAAAAAAAAAAAAAAGCAGGAAACGCTCGGAAGCCAGCGCCGTGGGTTTTTCCTGCCTCCCCTTAATTTCAAGAAAGCACATGCCGTTTTTCCCAGCAAGCGGCCAAAAGCCGACCAAGGAAAAAAATAAATAAAATCGCCTCTAATCCCATTACAATCTATGGAGGGCGATTTCTGACGTTTTTTTGTCACTGATTCCGCGTCAAAATTGGCACCACAAAACTGTGAACAGGGCATTATAATACGCCTGTTTCACTAAACCTATTAACTCACCAGTTTCAAGATCTCTGCTTGCTGTCAGTGACGTTCACTGCTATACTACACCTAATACTTCTCACAGCTGAGAATTTGTTACACTTGTATGAGGTGTAAACAACCCTCTGTTAAGTATAACAGTGTGGAGTCCAGACTGATACATTTAGGCTCCGCTCACACCGTTTTTTTAGTCCTGCGTCAGCCGTATGATCGGGGACTATTGCCGGACGTGCAGCTGACGGAAGGCGCTGACGTTCTCCACGGTGGAGGAACACGCGGCCCAGATGTTAAAAACAACTTACCGCGTGGTGTACGTTTTTTGTGGGATGCCTTGGCATAGACCGGCGCAGTCATAAACACCATGTACACTTGGCCTCTGCCGGGTGATTGGCGCTTGGGACACGTTTGGGGTTTACGTTGGAAGCTTTCTCAGGCGTAAACATTAAAAGTAGGGCTCAAATGCAGTGTGAACAGAGTCTTACCTGCGCTGATACATAGTAACAATCAGGAGAGAGATTTGGGCTGCTGCCGTTTACCTCTCAGCAGATTGTCTGCACAGATACATTGTTACATCCCCTCAGTTGTGAGAAGCATTAGGTCTGGACAGGTTTTCATATTCTGTTTCCATTCACTGACCCTTTAACCCTTTCCCACCGCTGTGTTAAACCAGGACAAACATCCTGCTGGGAATCCGGCGACTAATGAGTCAACAGGACGCCGCAGATTAGATCTAAACCCCAGCGTCCAATCATAACCCGGCAACGAAACAAGCGACCGACCCCGACCAGGCCACAATATACC
This sequence comes from Rhinoderma darwinii, assembly GCF_050947455.1. NCBI lineage: Eukaryota > Metazoa > Chordata > Amphibia > Anura > Rhinodermatidae > Rhinoderma > Rhinoderma darwinii. Next base: position 1,608,016 of record NC_134694.1, read on the forward strand.
AGGGGGGAGGGGGGGTGCCGCTTAAAGTGACCAATGTAACGCATCATAACCGCGGCCGTCTCACGTGCACCAGCGTGGTATAAACTATTCGTAAGGTCGTCCCTTGACCTCGTCCACCCTGCTGGGGGTTGTAGTCCACGGGCGCAGGTTCATAAGAAAGGGAATTTAGCTGCAGTGCCCAGAGGACGAGGAAGGAGCAGAGATCCTAAAACATTAACCCATTCCTCCCCGACCAGACTGTCATCTACCAGCAGGGGGAGGGGAGGGGGTTGTGACATCTGTCAGAGGGCAAAATACAAAAACAAACCTCAATGTAAACAGGACACCCCAAGAACTGGAAGCCAGGGAGCCCCGAATATATCCAGCTCAGAGCAAAGGGAATATAAAAACAACAACATCTCCCCCTCCCCCCATGATAGAGAGTGACCCCCTGCATGTACTATAAACCCTTCATGTGCCCCCCCACTGACACCCCGACATCTCCGGTCACCCGCCTCATCCTATGCAGGGGCCCCACTGACTCCAAATCACCCGCTGAGACACCCCAAAAACAACAGAGCACCCACTGCACCCCCCAAAACCTGCAGAGACACATGCAGAAGCCCGAGACACATGACAGGAGCCTGCGCCGACTACAGCAGTCGTCCTCCGGCACCCAGTCCCATGACAACCCGATATACAAGCGGCGTCCACAGTAAGTCATAATGTCAGTCCTCCGGTCACTCCTCACCTCCAGTCTCGGCTGCTCCGCTCAGCCCGCACCAGTCACCGGCTCCGTCCACTGTCTACCGGCAGGGAACGAACTAAGCCAAACTCGGCAGCGCAGCCATCTTGGATATCCGGCTCGCCGACGTGTACATTACTACGTCAGAACACGCAACGTCATGACGTCCCCAAACCCGATCCATGACTGAAACCTGTGCGACGGGATGGGCGGTGCCTGCGTCATGATTGTGTCGCCGCTGAGCTGCGCAGTCATTTTGTTGGTGTCGGTTTCTGAAGTAATCTCCGCGCTTCTCTGGTGCTGAAGAACTAGAAGTCCCAGCATGACCGGCTATGCTTACCCACATACTTAGCTCTATACTGAAAGGACATCACCTTCTGTATTATGTGAGGCTCCGCTGGCTGCTCTGTCCTTACCCAATGCTTTACACTGCTGCTCTTCTCCATTAATGCACAGCTATGATCAGTGACTCCACTTTAACTGCTTTGTCTATTGTTGTCTGAGCTCTGAAATCCACTTACTAACTATAGAGGGAGCTCACTATAGACAGATATATACAGTCACCACTAGAGGGAGCTCACTACATACAGATATATACAGTCACCACTAGAGGGAGCTCACTACATACAGATATATACAGTCACCACTAGAGGGAGCTCACTACATACAGATATATACAGTCACCACTAGAGGGAGCTCACTACATACAGATATATACAGTCACCACTAGAGGGAGCTCATTACATACAGATATATACTGTCACCACTAGAGGAAGCTCACTACATACAGATATATACAGTCACCACTAGGGTGAGCTCACTATAGACAGATATATACAGTCCCCACTAGAGGGCGCTCTCCATACAGATATATACAATCACCACTAGAGGGAGCTCACTACATACAGATATATACAGTCACCACTAGAGGGAGCTCACTACATACAGATATATACAGTCACCACTAGAGGGAGCTCACTACATACAGATATACACAGTCACCACTAGAGGGAGCTCACTACATACAGATATATACAGTCACCACTAGAGGGAGCTCACTACATACAGATATATACAGTCACCACTAGAGGGAGCTCCCTACATACAGATATATACAGTCACCACTAGAGGGAGCTCATTACATACAGATATATACTGTCACCACTAGAGGGAGCTCACTACGTACAGATATATACAGTCACCACTAGAGGGAGCTCACTACATACAGAAATATACAGTCACCACTAGAGGGAGATCACTACATACAGATATATACAGTCACCACTAGAGGGAGCTCACTACATACAGATATATACAGTCACCACTAGAGGGAGCTCACTACATACAGATATATACAGTCACCGCTAGAGGAAGCTCACTACATACAGATATATACAGTCACCACTAGGGTGAGCTCACTATAGACAGATATATACAGTCCCCACTAGAGGGAGCTCACTACATACAGATATATACAGTCACCACTAGAGGGAGCTCTCTACATACAGATATATACAGTCACAGCTAGAGGGAGCTCACTATAGACAGATATATACAGTCACCACTAGAGGGAGCTCACTACATACAGATATATACTGTCACCACTAGAGGGAGCTCACTACAGACAGATATATACAGTCACCACTAGAGGGAGCTCTCTACATACAGATATATACAGCCACCACTAGAGGGAGCTCACTATAGACAGATATATAGAGTCACCACTAGAGGGAGCTCACTATAGACAGATATATACAGTCACCACTAGAGGGAGCTCACTATAGACAGATATATACAGTCACCACTAGAGGGAGCTCACTACATACAGATATATACAGTCACCACTAGAGGGAGCTCACTACATACAGATATATACAGTCACCACTAGGGTGAGCTCACTATAGACAGATATATACAGTCCCCACTAGAGGTAGCTCACTACATACAGATATATACAGTCACCACTAGAGGGAGCTCTCTACATACAGATATATACAGCCACCACTAGAGGGAGCTCACTATAGACAGATATACACAGTCACCACTAGAGGGAGCTCACTACATACAGATATATACAGTCACCACTAGAGGGAGCTCACTACAGACAGATATATACAGTCACCACTAGAGGGAGCTCTCTACATACAGATATATACAGTCACCACTAGAGGGAGCTCTCTACATACAGATATATACAGCCACCACTAGAGGAAGCTCACTATAGACAGATATATACAGTCACCACTAGAGGGAGCTCACTACAGACAGATATATACAACCACCACTAGAGGGAGCTCACTACATACAGATATATACAGCCACCACTAGAGGGAGCTCACTACATACAGATATATACAGTCACCACTAGAGGGAGCTCACTACAGACAGATATATACAACCACCACTAGAGGGAGCTCACTACATACAGATATATACAGCCACCACTAGAGGGAGCTCACTACATACAGATATATACAGTCACCACTAGAGGGAGCTCACTACATACAGATATATAAAGCCACCACTAGAGGGAGCTCACTACATACAGATATATACAGCCACCACTAGGGGGAGCTTACTACATACAGATATATACAGCCACCACTAAAGGGAGCTCTCTACATACAGATACATACAGTCACCACTAGGGGGAGCTCACTACATACAGATATATACAGTCACCACTAGAGGGAGCTCACTACATACAGATATATACAGTCACGACTAGGGGGAGCTCACTACATACAGATATATACAGTCACCACTAGAGGGAGCTCACTACATACAGATATATACAGTCACCACTAGGGGGAGCTCACTACATACAGATATATACAGCCACCACTAGAGGGAGCTCACTACATACAGATATATACAGTCACCACTAGAGGGAGCTCACTACATACAGATATATACAGCCACCACTAGAGGGAGCTCACTACATACAGAAATATACAGCCACCACTAGAGGGAGCTCACTACATACAGATATATACAGTCACCACTAGAGGGAGCTCCCTACATACAGATATATACAGTCACCACTAGAGGGAGCTCATTACATACAGATATATACTGTCACCACTAGAGGGAGCTCACTACATACAGATATATACAGTCACCACTAGGGTGAGCTCACTATAGACAGATATATACAGTCCCCACTAGAGCGAGCTCACTACATACAGATATATACAGTCACCACTAGAGGGAGCTCTCTACATACAGATATATACAGTCACAGCTAGAGGGAGCTCACTATAGACAGATATATACAGTCACCACTAGAGGGAGCTCACTACATACAGATATATACAGTCACCACTAGAGGGAGCTCACTACAGACAGATATATACAGTCACCACTAGAGGGAGCTCTCTACATACAGCCACCACTAGAGGGAGCTCACTATAGACAGATATATACAGTCACCACTAGAGGGAGCTCACTATAGACAGATATATACAGTCACCACTAGAGGGAGCTCACTATAGACAGATATATACAGTCACCACTAGAGGGAGCTCACTACATACAGATATATACAGTCACCACTAGAGGGAGCTCACTACATACAGATATATACAGTCACCACTAGAGGGAGCTCATTACATACAGATATATACTGTCACCACTAGAGGGAGCTCACTACATACAGATATATACAGTCACCACTAGGGTGAGCTCACTATAGACAGATATATACAGTCCCCACTAGAGGTAGCTCACTACATACAGATATATACAGTCACCACTAGAGGGAGCTCTCTACATACAGATATATACAGCCACCACTAGAGGGAGCTCACTATAGACAGATATATACAGTCACCACTAGAGGGAGCTCACTACATACAGATATATACAGTCACCACTAGAGGGAGCTCACTACAGACAGATATATACAGTCACCACTAGAGGGAGCTCTCTACATACAGATATATACAGCCACCACTAGAGGGAGCTCACTATAGACAGATATATACAGTCACCACTAGAGGGAGCTCACTACAGACAGATATATACAGTCACCACTAGAGGGAGCTCTCTACATACAGATATATACAGCCACCACTAGAGGGAGCTCACTACATACAGATATATACAGTCACCACTAGAGGGAGCTCCCTACAGACAGATATATATACAGTCACCACTAGAGGGAGCTCTCTACATACAGATATATACAACCACCACTAGAGGGAGCTCACTACAGACAGATATATACAACCACCACTAGAGGGAGCTCACTACATACAGATATATACAGCCACCAGTAGAGGGAGCTCACTACATACAGATATAAGATATATACAGTCACCACTAGAGGGAGCTCACTACAACAGATATATACAACCACCACTAGAGGGAGCTCACTACATACAGATATATACAGCCACCACTAGAGGGAGCTCACTACATACAGATATATACAGTCACCACTAGAGGGAGCTCACTACATACAGATATATAAAGCCACCACTAGAGGGAGCTCACTACATACAGATATATACAGTCACCACTAGAGGGAGCTCACTACATACAGATATATACAGTCACCCCTAGTGGAAGCTCACTACATACAGATATGTACAGCCACCACTAGAGGGAGCTCACTACATACAGATATATACAGCCACCACTAGAGGGAGCTCACTACATACAGATATATACAGTCACCACTAGAGGGAGCTCCCTACAGACAGATATATACAGTCACAACTAGAGGGAGCTCTCTACATACAGATATATACAACCACCAATAGAGGGAGCTCACTACAGACAGATATATACAACCACCACTAGAGGGAGCTCACTACATACAGATATATACAGCCACCACTAGAGGGAGCTCACTACATACAGATATATACAGTCACCACTAGAGGGAACTCACTACAGACAGATATATACAACCACCACTAGAGGGAGCTCACTACATACAGATATATACAGCCACCACTAGAGGGAGCTCACTACATACAGATATATACAGTCACCACTAGAGGGAGCTCACTACATACAGATATATAAAGCCACCACTAGAGGGAGCTCACTACATACAGATATATAAAGCCACCACTAGAGGGAGCTCACTACATACAGATATATACAGCCACCACTAGGGGGAGCTTACTACATACAGATATATACAGCCACCACTAAAGGGAGCTCTCTACATACAGATATATACAGTCACCACTAGAGGGAGCTCACTACATACAGATATATACAGTCACCACTAGAGGGAGCTCACTACATACAGATATGTACAGCCACCACTAGAGGGAGCTCACTACATACAGATATATATACAGCCTCCACTAGAGGGAGCTCTCTGCATACAGATATATACAGTCACCACTAGAGGGAGCTCACTACATACTGATATATAGAGCTCCTATAGAGTTATATGATAACATTCTGCTGCCTGCAGCCACCACTAGAGGGAGCTCACTACATACAGATATATACAGCCACCACTAGAGGGAGCTCACTACGTACAGATATATACAGTCACCACTAGAGGGAGCTCACTACGTACAGATATATACAGTCACCACTAGAGGGAGCGCACTATATACAGATATATACAGCCACCACTAGAGGGAGCTCACTACATACAGATATATACAGCCACCACTAGAGGGAGCTCACTACATAGAGATATATAAAGCCACCACTAGAGGGAGCTCACTACATACAGATATATATAGCCACCACTAGAGGGAGCTCACTACATACAGATATATACAGCCACCACTAGAGGGAGCTCACTACATACAGATATATAAAGCCACCACTAGAGGGAGCTCACTACATACAGATATATACAGCCACCACTAGAGGGAGCTCACTACATACAGATATATACAGCCACCACTAGAGGGAGCACACTACATACAGATATATACAGTCAACACTAGAGGGAGCTCACTACATACAGATATATACAGTCACCACTAGAGGGAGCTCACTACATACAGATATATACAGCCACCACTAGAGGGAGCTCACTACAAACAGAAATATACAGCCACCACTAGAGGGAGCTCACTACATACAGATATATACAGTCACCCCTAGAGGGAGCTCACTACATACAGAAATATACAGCCACCACTAGAGGGAGCTCACTACATACAGATATATACAGTCACCACTAGAGGGAGCTCACTACATACAGATATATACAGTCACCCCTAGAGAGAGCTCACTACATACAGATATGTACAGCCACCACTAGAGGGAGCTCACTACATACAGATATATACAGCCTCCACTAGAGGGAGGTCTCTGCATACAGATATATACAGTCACCACTAGAGGGAGCTCACTACATACAGATATATAGAGCTCCTATAGAGTTATATGATAACATTCTGCTGCCTGCAGCCACCACTAGAGGGAGCTCACTACATACAGATATATACAGCCACCACTAGGGGAGCTCACTACATACAGATATATACAGCCACCACTAGAGGGAGATCACTACATACTGATATATACAGTCACCACTAGAGGGAGCTCACTACATACAGATATATTCAGTCACCACTAGAGGGAGCTCTCTACATACAGATATATACAGCCACCACTAGAGGGAGCTCACTACATACAGATATATAGAGCTCCTATAGAGTTATATGATAACATTCTGCAGCCTGCAGCCACCACTAGGGGGAGCTCACTACATACAGATATAGATAATATTCTGCTTCCGCAAGCCACCACTAGGGGGGGGGGGGGGGGCTCACTACATACAGATATATACAGCTGCCATTGTTACATGATACCATTCTGCTGCCTGCAGTCCCCACTAGGGGGAGTTCACTACATACAGATATATACAGCTCCCATAGAGTTACATAATAAAAAGTAATAACCCTAGGAACGCAGTGATAAAAAAAAAACCTAATATATTCACTGCGACCTCAAGGGCCAAAATAGCTGCGTCCTGAAGGAGTTAATCACCAGCTCAAACCAGAAATTAGGAGGAATATTTATTTATGCGCTTTTGTGGGGGATTCCGGCTCCTAATCCATCAGAGACTCAGTGTTGTATCCATTAACACCACGAGGGGGCAGCAGGTATACACTGATACTATACAATACAGTCATCCCCCGACATACGATGGCCTCTCATGGGCGATCTCAAATTGAATGCAGCTTTACGTCACAATAGCTCTGGCCAGCAGCGATCAGAATGCGCCCTTCACATGCAGCTATCGTGGGATTGGATGATAGACAACAGCCAATCAGTGTTTAGATTTGAGATCTCCTACAGTCAATTATCATCACTATTTTACTTGTGGATTCTGATTGGCTGAATACTGTGCAGTAAATCTGCAGCAAGTACAAACAGTCCTGAACCACCGAGGGATAGTGGCGAGCGGGAAAGTGTAAACCGGTTAGGGTCTCAGTACACAGTACAGTATGAGCAGCCCCCCCAGCTCAACGCTCATTGTACACCCCACAGGACTGTCATACAATGGCCCGGCTCCTTCACCAGCTCGTAGCCCACAGTGGTCAGAGGGCACATTGCCTGATCATCAGCACAAACGAACCCAGACACTGGCAAAGCCAAAGGCCCACGGTCGGGATGATTGTATAGGAGATCTGAGAGGGGGTGCAAAGTGCTCAAAATACAGAAAATAGGGGGGTGTCCCTGCAAAATAATCCAAAAAATGCAGAAAACCAAGGAACCAAATGGCCAAGAACAGACCCTGAAGAAGCCCCCATCAGACCCTGAAGAAGCCCCCATCAGTGCCTGAAGAAGCCCCCATCAGACCCTGAAGAAGCCCCCATCAGTGCCTGAAGAAGCCCCCATCAGACCATGAAGAAGCCCCCATCAGTCCCTGAAGAAGCCCCCATCAGACCATGAAGAAGCCGCTTCCTTGTAGAAGGCGGTTAACCAGTTCCCTGCTGCTCCTCCTGGTGTAATGGAAGGAAATTATGATTTTTATGCTGATTTTTCTTCAATCTTTTTTTTCTTATTTTGGGTCGACATTTCGGGGGTTCCATAGAGTTATGGTTTGAACATATAATGGTCATCCCGGAACAAATGTGATGTATGTCCACTCAGAAGGGAGGCCTGACCCATCTTTACTACAGGATGTTGTGTTTGTACATCGTAACCTTTTCTTAAACACTTTGTGCTGCTGTGGGCAGTGTTGGATGCACTAAGTTAGTGACATGACAACACTGCCACATCACAGGCCGCAGCGTCTTTACTATCATCATCATCAGATGAGTGGACAGGTCACTCCCCCCCTCACAAGATCAGCACACTTCTCTCTGGAAATACTCTGTGCTGCTGGGAATCTTGCTGCTTCCACTGTGACCTCCCAAATACTCTGTTCTGTGTATGGCGCACTGTATGTCATCTGCATCCGGCATAAGTCGTGTGCGCTCTCTTTAGTGCGGGAACATCAGCCCACAGCAAGGTTGCCCATGGATCCTGATTGTCATCCTTTGATAGCGCAGAGTTCACATGAGCCACTAGAGGGCGACAAAGTTCCAAAAATATAAAAGGTCACAACTCTGAAAATGTGAAACTTGTTGCTTCCAGGTCAGTGACTAGTCCCAGATTTCCAGGAGTGGGTCACAATTTGATATCACTTAACACCACCTGAGTTATTAAAGGATTCTTCCCAACTGAGAGATTTATGACATATCCACAGGGTATGCCATAAATGTCTGATAGATGTGGGTCTAAGCTCTGGGACGTACACCGATCACCGCATCCAGGCGAAGAATGATTGAAAAGGTGGTCACACGCGGGCACGGCTCTCTTCATTCTCTTATATGGGAATTTTGAAGATAGGTGAGCGAGCTGCGTGGTATCCCTTGGGTGTGAACTTCGCAGGAGCAACCAAGGAGACCACAAGGGCTGTGGAGGCCAAAGTGTTGGACCCGCTCATTAAATCCTGAACTATTTAGGATGGGTTCACATATTGCGTAAATAACCAGCCTGGAAAATCTGCAGCAGAAATAGGGAACTTTCTTACATCCTCATTCACTTATATTGTACTTTTTGGCAGTTTCGGTGCAGAATTCAGACTAGCATGAATCTCGTCCGTGTGCTGTGCGTGATTTCTATGCAATTCAATGGGGCCATTCACACATGCGTTGTTTTTCACACGAGTGTCTGTTGCGTGAAACTCACAGCATGTCCTTTATTGTTGTATTTCACACACAAAGTCGCCCATTGAAGTCAATGTGTGCATGAAAAAAACGGACAGCACACAGACGCACATCCGTGTTCTGTCCGTGTTTCACAAATCAATTACATATAAAAAATAAACAAAAGGGTGTGAAAAACACGTGCTACACGCAAAGCACACGGACAGATTTACACATGCTTTTTACACGCGTGAAATCTGTGGGCAGTCTGGCATCCGCAGGTTATCCTCCCTGGAGTCACTGGGCCATGATTGCTCGGACTCTGCTCCGCGTGACTCATTTCCCAGGAGGACGTGTGACATTCTAGTAGGAAGCATCAGACGCGCGCAGTTTAATGGGGAATCGTGTGATGCAATTTTAGAACCGGTCCCACAAACCGGTAAAAGCAAAAAAAAAAAGAGCAAACGCCGCTAATAATGGAGACCTATGGACAATGGACACCATGAGAGGCCTCGATTTCTTAATTTTGGTCAAGAGGAGAAAATCCAGATACGGATTACAAACAACTGCTTAGAAAGTTCACGACTGCCATAAAAACAGGAACCTGAACCCTCAACTCAGCGGCCAAAGAGCAGGAAGCGGTCAGCAAGCAGGAAGCGGTCAGCAAGCAGGAAGCGGAAAGATCCTGGCAGCAGCCGCTTCACATTTCCACCTGGGCATCTGCTTTCGCAGCTACATCTTCTATGAAATCAGGTGGACAACCAATATGGGCGCTATTAAAGTTATTTTTCCCCCAATACAGCGCGGACGTCCCCACTCTCATACTGTGGTGTAAATAGGAAGATCTGACAGTCAGGAGTCTAGAAATTCTAAAGTAACAACCACCATAGGGGCTATCAGAAATATCTGTGCTCCCGCGGAGGGACTGGATGCTGCACTGCGTTTCATGTCGGGCCATGAATGTAAATCTGCAAATAGATGCCAGGTAAGGGTTAAATCATTGCAAGTGGAGGAAGCAATCGGCGCAACCTCACAGGAGATATTCACTTCTGAGCACTACTTTACAGTTTATATTTACATAGAATCTACAGAAATAGCGGATTCACTGTGTACATACATTACAGGACTTATCCTGTACTGATCCTGAGTTATACTCCAGAGCTGCACTCACTATTCTGCTGGTGAAGTCCCTACATACATTACTTATCCTGTACTGATCCTGAGTTATACTCCAGAGCTGCACTCACTATTCTGCTGGTGAAGTCCCTACATACATTACTTATCCTGTACTGATCCTGAGTTACATCCTGTATTATACTCCAGAGCTGCACTCACTATTCTGCTGGTGGAGTCACTGTGTACATACATTACATTACTTATCCTGTACTGATCCTGAGTTATATCCTGTATTATACTCCAGAGCTGCACTCACTATTCTGCTGGTGGAGTCACTGTGTACATACATTACATTACTTATCCTGTACTGATCCTGAGTTACATCCTGTATTATACTCCAGAGCTGCACTCACTATTCTGCTGGTACAGTCACTGTGTACATACATTACTTATCCTGTACTGATCCTGAGTTACATCCTGTATTATACTCCAGAGCTGCACTCATTATTCTGCTGGTGGAGTCACTGCGTACATACATTACATTACTTATCCTGTACTGATCCCGAGTTATATCCTGTATTATACTCCAGAGCTGCACTCACTATTCTGCTGGTGGAGTCACTGTGTACATACATTACATTACTTATCCTGTACTGATCCTGAGTTACATCCTGTATTATACTCCAGAGCTGCACTCACTATTCTGCTGGTGGAGTCACTGTGTACATACATTACATTACTTATCCTGTACTGATCCTGAGTTATATCCTGTATTATACTCCAGAGCTGCAATCACTATTCTGCTGGTGGAGTCACTGTGTACATACATTACATTACTTATCCTGTACTGATCCTGAGTTACATCCTGTATTATACTCCAGAGCTGCACTCACTATTCTGCTGGTGGAGTCACTGTGTACATACATTACTTATCCTGTACTGATCCTGAGTTATATCCTGTATTATACTCCAGAGCTGCACTCTCTATTCTGCTGGTGGAGTCACTGTGTATATACATTACATCACTTATCCTGTACTGACCTGGAGTAAATCACATTAGTTCTGGTTGCTATTGGAAACAGTCAGAAAGCTTGTGGACAGACAGACACCTCTTCCTTAGCTGAGCTCTGGGCTCTTTAAGAAAATGTCAAAAACTTTATTTTTTTTGTATGATTTATTTTAACAAAAACGTTTGTTTACAAAGCCATAAAAAAAATTACATCATTATTTGCAAACTACAACTTTGCAGGTAGATATATATATAAGATATTTGTCACTACGCTCTAGTCTGTTTTCTTGTCCCCGTTTTGCTTTACAAGATGGCGTCCGGTGCTCCCGCTATTTCTCCACATATTAGAAGCCGCATAAGAAGGGACTGAACAGTTCAGCTCTGTTCCTACGTTAGTTGTAATTCGCTTTTTACATCGTCTCGTAAACTCTTCAGCGGGGGACGACATCGCCAGTAAATCTCCGATCCCCCCACGTGTATTTGTTCATGAGCGTCCGTTGCTGAAATGTCTGATTTGAGTTCCCGGCATGGAACCGCGGCGGACGCGCTGAACCTGAAATGTGATCCAGATGAGGGATATTCACGTAGACTTTTTAAACAAAATCCACAGTACAGGAATAATCTCTATATACAAAGCTTAGAAACGCCACAGGCTTGTACCAAAAAAATCACTTTTGTGTTTGTTTCGCCGCGGCACCGATCCCAGTTGGTGGGACGAGGACGCCGGGAAAGATGTCAAATGTATAGACACCGACCATAAACCAATATAACGTACAGAGGGTCACATTAATAGCACAACATAGTTCAGACCTTCAGAATCTTTTTTTTGCTTTCTACAATAATAATAATTAAAAAAACAAAAATGTACAAAAAAAAAAAAAAAGTTTTTGGGCACCAAATCCCTCGGTCCATAACACGTCTGTACAATCTGCTGTTTCGTGCCAATTCCAATCCGGCCGGGTCTTGTGTAAGTATTGAGTGTTTTTATGGAGGAAAATGTACATTCAAGTTTTAATGAAGAACCGACCGTAATCCTGGAGAAGGTCCCGGCGCCGCGGCCACACCGGCTGCTCACAATAACATATAGATTTTTAATTTTACACCTTAAAAAAAAAAAAAGTACAATGTTTTCTTCGGGGCTGAATTGTTTTGTTCTTTGCGACTGTTGGAGGGGGGGGGGGGAGGGGAATAAATATCGTTTTCAATACTAAGAATCTCCGTCATTTCACTTTGCACAATAAACATCTATTTGTTTTTTATACTTTAAGGCAGGAATATAAAAAAAACAAGAGACAAACTCATTGTTAGAAACATAAATAAAGCGGGGGCAGTGGTTCATGGTTTAGGTCACCGCTAAAAGAACTTCAATAAATAAAAAGAAAATTGTTCACGTCTCTCAAATATAAAAATGTATAAAAAAGTTTTTGCTTCTTTTCTAGAAGTTTGTTCCAGGGTCCCACATCCCGCCCGGTGACGGCGCCGCGCTTTATGGCTCTGGAGTTTATTTGAAAGCCTCGGGAATGTGATTATGTTGGGGCTGGATATTCGTCGGAGGACTCGATATGCCCTCTGACCAATCAGATATATTGGAATGAGGGGACGAGCTTGACCATTGGTCCGGTGACTCGGGGGATGGGGTCAGGAAAGGGTGGTCTGGAACCTGTAACTGGTGGCTCGGGGTATTGTCCATGGGAGAAGAGTAACTGTGCTGTGAGGGCGGCGTCAGGAACTGGGTGGTTGGCATGGAGCTGGTTAGGATCTGGGTATCCTGGGGCATAGTGGAACGTAGGCTCGACAATTGCTGCAAGTCTGACTGGCCCATGTCATTCACACAGAAGGGTGCACCAATATGGGTGCTAGATGCAGATGTTGCATTGTGTTGCTGCTGCTGTTGTGGTTGCTGTTGTTGCTGCTGCTGTTGCTGCTGCTGTTGTTGCTGTTGATGCTGCTGATGTTGCATACTTTGTTGCTGGAGTTGCAGGTTTTGTTGCTGGATCTGCTGAATTTGCTGAGCTTGCAGAAGATGAGGCTGACTGGACATCCGCGTGTTCGGAATTGCCTGATATGTCATCATAGGTGAAAGAGCAGTGGTTGGCAAACCGCTGCGCAAAGAGGTCATCAAGCTGTGCTGGAGGGCTGCCGTGGCTTGCTGATGTCCGCCCTGCTGGAGGTTAGTCCTCATGGGATTGTACTGGTTAGGGACCATCCCATTCTGCAGCCTCAGCCAGTCGCACTGGCCATTCATGGCAGCTGCTCCACCCACCGTAAACTGCATGGAGCCTCCGTTCAGTACAGCGCTGGGGCTCGATACGGAAAGGTGGGCAAGACGGGGTGTCATGGAGTCAAAACTCATTCGGTTATTGCCACCAACCATTTCTTGCTTGGCAGACATATTCATGTGATTCATACTGATGTGGGTATCTGGCATATTGCTGAGGTGGTTAAGAGGCATTGATGGAGACTGCTGAAATGGAGAGGTCATCAAGGGTGGAGAGGAGACATCAGACAAGTATCCGTGAGGAGACTCCAACGAGTCCACTGGAGACAGGACACCGGAGCTGCTGTTATCTAAGAGCCCACCTTTGCCATCTTGAGACTTTTTCCTTCTGGATTTAAGGTCTTTGGTATCTTTGCACCCAGGACCCTTGGCACTTGGCTTCCGTGCCTTCTTCCCGTGCACACCTGGCTTCATATTCCCAATATAACCATTAGGAGAGCAGATGGGAGATAAAGTTGAAGCACCCATGGGACCGTTGTGCAGCTGTGGACTCCTCACGAGGTTATAGTCGTCCAATAATCGAACAATATCGTGGTGCATGCGCTCTTGTGCGATGTCACGTGGCAGCCGGTCCATGTGGTCGGTGATGTCTCTGTTCGCGTAGTGATCCAGAAGCACTTTGGCCGTTTCGTAGCTTCCTTCTCTCGCAGCGAGGAACAGAGGAGTTTCTTCCTGCAGGTAGAGATCAAGCAGGTTAGAAAACTGGCAGCAACACATTCCCTATTACCCATCCTAAGGCCCTGTTCACACCGAGTATTTTGCAGGCAGAAAAAAATCTGGAATTTTGACCTGACTGCAATTTCTTGCCGCGTTTTTCAGCTGCGGCCATTGGGCGCCGCGGGAAAAACAAAAAACGCCTTCTCTGCTTCCAGGCGGTTCCAGGCATTTATTGGCGCTGATTTCAAAGTGGTTTCCACATCAAAATCAGCGCCAAAAAACGTTGTGTGAACAGGGCCTTAGAGAGTAAGTTCCAGAGCAGAACATTTCATCATCCCAGAGAGACCACATATCTGATTACACAATTATTACATCTCCTCACCTTATTATTCTGCATGTCTTTATTAGCGCCGTTTTTCAGGAGAACCATTGCTGCATCCACATTATTCACAGCCGCTGCCCAGTGTAAAGCAGATTTTCCTGGAGGACAAAAACAAAGATTTTAGAAGTTTCCAGAATGTGCAGGGACGGCATGTGATGGATGAAATAGCGTCCAAGTGTTTACCAAGATCATCCACCGCGTTCACATCTGCGTGGGAGTTGATCAATTCTTCCACCATGCCTTCCACCGCCAGACGAGCCGCCAAGATTAGCGGAGTTGTGCCGTCGTACATGCGGGCATCCAATTCTGTTGCTCGATTCCGAATGAGAATCTGCGCAAGAACAAAAACGATCACGATTAACCGTAATTCCAGGGATATCGAGATTTCCGTTCAGATTACCGACTCGCTTACATTGGAGATTTTTAATATATTCACGGACGGAGGGGCCAGTCACTCGGACGGAGGGGCCAGTCACTCGGACGGAGGGGCCAGTCACACGGACGGAGGGGCCAGTCACACGGAGGGAGGGGCCAGTCACACGGAGGGAGGGGCCAGTCACACGGACGGAGGGGCCAGTCACACGGACGGAGGGGCCAGTCACACGGACGGAGGGGCCAGTCACACGGACGGAGGGGCCAGTCACACGGAGGGAGGGGTCAGTCACACGGAGGGAGGGGTCAGTCACACGGAGGGAGGGGCCAGTCACACGGACGGAGGGGCCAGTCACACGGACGGAGGGGCCAGTCACACGGACGGAGGGGCCAGTCACACGGACGGAGGGGCCAGTCACACGGACGGAGGGGCCAGTCACACGGACGGAGGGGTCAGTCACACGGACGGAGGGGTCAGTCACACGGACGGAGGGGTCAGTCACACGGACGGAGGGGTCAGTCACACGGATGGAGGGGTCAGTCACGTGGATGGATATTATTCTTATGATTTTGGTGTGTCTTTCATAGACACAGAAGCAGCAATACAATGCATTTTACCTCCAAACCTCTAATGTCATTTCTAGAGTAAAATGTGACTACACACCTGGAAAACGCCTTGAGCATCAGCTGCAACTGCAGCATGAAGAGGAGTCCGCCCCATGTTGTCCGGTACGTTGGCATCAGCGCTGGACTCCAGAAGCCGCTTGGCAGCATCAGCGCGGGCATATCGAGCAGCCAGATGAAGGGCAGTCTCTCCGGTGCGGTCGGTTTGGTTGTGCAGATTGGCACCTTGAACAATAAAGTCAGAGATCATGTTGGCTGAAGCATCCTCCTCTTCCTCACTGTTCCCGGTCTCAAGTCCTCCTCCGCTGCATGCTGCAATCATTAGTGGGGTGAAGCCATCTGCAAGAGACAAGAGACGGTTATGTGATGCTTTCAGGTAATTGCAGCAAACAATTATACAATAACCCCCCAAGCAAATAAAAATAAGAAAAATGATTACCAGGTCCTCGCACATTAACATCCATGCAGTCCGTATCAATCTCTCCTTGGGGAGGAGTCGGAGCCATAGATGGAGCTCGGAGGTCGGCTGCGTCCAGGTGCTGCCGAGTCCACTGTCTGTGGTCGGTCTGATCATCAAGATCGGGAAGTATGACGTGATCGTCAAACTGAGGGAGAAGACAACGTTCAGCACAGGGACCCCCACCTTCTAACGTATGGAGTACCCCCATCTATAAATGCCGCACAACTCCCTATGAGGACCCCAATATGTAAAGCCCCCTGCAAAACATCACCAGAAAAATGATCAACAACTACTATAAAAAAGTGACTCTTACCCGAAATCTCTTGCTTTCCGAGTTTTCTTCATCTTCCCACTCATTCTGATTATCATCCATCAAAGAACCATCGGCAGCATTTTTTAGTGGCCTTTATTTGTAAAATTAAGAAATAAAACAAAAGGATTAAAAATATATAAAATAAAGTAAGATTGTTACATAAACACGACATTGTGACAACGGAAAAGCTAAAACGCAGAACTGGAGAGACGGCAAAATATAAAAGTGAACTATTCAATATGTAAAATAAAGCAGCGCGACGGTCTGACATCAGCGTCGGATTTAACACTTACTTTAAACCCACAGAATCCTCCCCCCCTAGGGGATTTTGCCTCTTCTTTTTGGTTGACTCATTTGGACTGAAACCTTCCGGGAGCCAGAGGTGTCCGTGCTCTCGGCGCCTCTTCTTGTTGATGACGATGACTCCCACGACAGCAAAGATGACCAGGACGACGCACAGGCTGACACCCAAACTAGGATAGAGCGGCGAGCTGGGCGGGGGAGTTGCCGTTTCACCTGAAGACGACCAGAAGTTCGGTGAGACAGACATTAAAGCTGCATTTCAAAGCATCAACACAACGAAAATGAACTGAATTTTCTTTAACCAGATTAGAAAAAAAGAAAGAAAAGACCATTCCAAAAATAAGATTATTTTCCGTTACTCATCAGAATTGCAAATTACCCTTAAAATTCTCTCCTGCCCCAAACGGCAGTATCAAGAGACGGGTTTTTCTTTACTCCTTTAAGAAAACGGATTAATCAACTTCACATCACTGCGCTCTCATTGAGCTGTTAAGACAGAGGATTTACGTGGATTTTCGAGATAACGGTTCTAGCACCTCATGTACGCTATTGATCAATTTCTCTCCCTTTCTTTTTCTCCTTCTTAAAGAATTAATGATCCTGACGTCAATCCAGTCAAAAGAAAAAAAAAAAAAGTTGAAAGACGTTTTATTTACGAAGCGCGATGAAAAAAAAAAAAAAAAAAAGATGATTTTGAAATTCTTTATTGTGCCGAGCGCTGAAGTTTGGGAACTTACTTCTCACAGCCTCTATCTTGTATGGGAGGTCTAGATTGCCGAGAGAAGCCAGAGCCCCGAGGAACGCCGCAACATCCGTGGCGCTGTTGAAGCACTGAGACGTGGTCTGGAAACACTGACGATTATCGATTTCCAAGTAGACGATTGACCTGCGTGGAGGGTTACACAGATCCTTTACTATGGACTCATGAGAAGGATGATCACATGAAGCCCAGCGGAGGAAGGAAAAGCTCTACCTACCCCTTCACCTCCAGCTGATCCAGTTCTCGCCGATATCTGGCCGGGATCAGGGAACCCTTCACGCTGCTGAAGATGGCACGTGGGGCATCAGACCATTCTCTGGTGGACCTTTTAATGTGATGTTTCTTCAGCTCCTCCTTATTCCCGTAGTACGGGATGATCATAAACTCCCCATTCTCGTTCTTCTTAAACACAACATTGGTGTGGAGGATCCGGCTCAGCTCACGGAGGAAGTCAACTGAAATGTTCTTCAGCTTTTCTGGGGACACCAGGACTACTAGTACCAGCGTGCCATCAGCCAATTTCTCTGGCATGTTATTAGCACAGTCCAGACCATCCCACTCACATTCGGCATTGTTGCAGCCTTGGTCACAGTGACCGTCCTGGAAGTGGTCCTTGCAATACTGGTCATAGAGGGGACTGAAAAAAGTAAAAAAAAATAAGATCAGTCACAGCTGCTGGAAATAAACCTGTTCTACTGACATATTAATTCCATAATAATGTAGAAAGATATACAGTTTTAAATGAAGCATTGCCAGCTGAACAACCCCCGTGCATGCCGCATTGCCAGCTGAACAACCCCCGTGCATGCCGCATTGCCAGCTGAAAACCCTCCGTGCATGACACATTGCCAGCTGAAAACCCCCCGGGCATGCCGCATTGCCAGCTGAAAACCCGCGTGCATGCCGCACTGCCAGCTAGACAACCCCCGTGCATGCCGCACTGCCAGCTAGACAACTCCCGTGCATGCCGCACTGCCAGCTAGACAACTCCCGTGCATGCCGCACTGCCAGCTAGACAACCCCCGTGCATGCCGCACTGCCAGCTAGACAACCCCCGTGCATGCCGCACTGCCAGCCCGCCTTAAAGGTGTTGTCCATTACCGGACAACTGATGACCTATCCACCGGATAGGTCATCAGTATATGATTGGTTGGGGTCCGACACTTGGACCCCGCACCGATCAGCTGATCCAGCTGCCTCAGAGCACCGGACGTACATGCTGGAAGCAGTTGGCTCCGGTCACAGAATAGCGGCCAAGCTGCAGTACTTCAAGTGAATAGGAGCAGAGCTGCAGTACAGCCACTTCGCAACGTACGGAGCCAACAGCTTCCTGCTCCGTACACAATATAGTGTGCGATGATATCCAGTGCCCGCAGTCAGCCGGAGAAGCTGATCGATGTGGGGTCCAGGTGTCCGACCCGCACCGATCATATACTGATGACATATCCGGTGCATAGGTCATCAGTTGTCTGGTAGTGGGAAACCCCTTTAGCTCTGCTCACCCGGGTCTCAACCACCTGCTACTCCTCAATTTTGTAACTTACTTGCACTGGTTGTCAATGTTCTGGCAGTCAAATCCGTCATAGAGGCATCCGGCGTTGTTGCACTGGGAGTCGCATTTACCATCGTTAAAATATTTCCAGCACTGCAGAGCCTCGGTGCAATTCTTCCAAGGATCGTAAAAGTCGAGGGAGCAGTCACCTCCATCCCATCCACAGGCGTGAGTGTTGCAGTTGGTGTTGCAGATCTTATTTCCAGCCTGAGCAGCGCACAGGTCAATCCCGCAAACATCTTTGAAATCGGGAGGATCAATGTCCCGTCCGTGGCCGCCTTCAAAGCCGTAGTCCAGGATGTGACAAAACAGACCATTAAAGTTCCGGGGGCAGATGCAGTGGTAGAAAGGCTCCTCTGTTACAAACTTGCACGTGCCGCCATTGTAACACGGGTTGGAGTTACAGGGACTGCTGACCGGATACTGACACAAGGGACCGGTGTACTCATCTGGACAGACGCATCTCGGGGTCTTGAGGGCAGATATACAGGTGCCGCCATTGTGACAGAGAAGATTCCCACACAGACGAGTGTCATATTCACAAGTAGCGCCATCAAATCCCTTTATTAAAAAAAAAATATATATATTATCATCCACAGAATCAAACACCGACCACATCAGACAATGAAGGGAACATTATTTAGGCTAGAAAAGTAGTGCACCCAAGAGCAAAGGAACGGCTCTGCCACTTTCTAAGAACTGTGTTTTAATTTCTCACAAATTTTTTAAAGATCTATGCTTGCTGTCAGTGAAAAGAAACAGTGTTTACATCAATTGGCTGAAAATCTGTCCTGATCATGTCCAGCTGCTCCTGTGTGAGCAGGACTAGGTCGGGTGGGATTTCAGTCTCCGAGTGAATATTTTCCCTCATCAGACTTCTACTACAGAGTGTACACGTGATGATCTCTTCTTACCGGGGGACACTTGCAGATGAATCCTCGCTCTGTATTACTCGCAATAGCGCAAGATCCACCGTTTTTGCATGGTTTTCCTTTACACCCATCGAGCAATGATTCACAGCGCCGCCCTGCGGGAATTAAAATAAATAAATCAGATTATCGCTGCAGGAATCCACTTCACAAACCAGAGGAAGGGATCAGACCGCGTATTATTATTACCTGTAAATCCTTGTCGGCATTCGCAGCGGTAATCGTTCACCAGCTGGACGCAGTTCTGGGTTCCACGGGCATCGCAAGGGTTTGAAAGGCATTCATTTACATCCCCCTCACAGCGCTCCCCGACAAAACCCGGCAGACAGTTGCAATGGTATCCGCCCACGCGATCTACACATTTGCCGCCGTTGAAGCATTTCGGTTCTTGGCTGGGTCCCTCGTACAATGGGTTGCAGTCATCGATGTTAATTTCGCAGTGAACTCCTGGAGACAAAAAGTTAAGAGGATGCAACATTAAGAGTAAGGCTAAATTCACATGAGCGTATCCGATTCACGCACGCGAAAAACGCGCGTGAATCTGGCCCGTGTGCGTTGCGTTATGCATCAGTGTGCTTTGCGAGGGGCATGTGTTTTTCACGCTCGCAAAGGACTTTTTTTTATTTTCAATGGAATTGATGCGGAAATCACGCACAGCACACGGATGTGCATGCGTGTGCTGTGTGTGATTCACGCACCCATTGACTTCAATGGGCGCGTAAGTGCGTGAAAAACGCAGAAATATAGGACATGCAGTGAGTTTCACGCAACGGACACACGCTGCGTGAAAACTCCTCCACGTGTGAATGGCCCCATTGAAATCAATGGATCCGTGTGCTGTGCGTGATTTTCAGGCACAGCACACGGACGAGTTTTACGCTGGTCTGAATGAGCCCTAACTGGACGGTTCCTGTGACACTCGCATTGTATTCATATTTGCAGTCATTTATGGTGTATGTGCTTTACCTTGGGTGCCTCTAGGACATGAGCATTTGTAGGTGTTGATCAAATCAATGCAAGTTCCTCCATTTTGGCAGGGGTGAGAGTGGCACTCATTAATTTCCTCGGAACAGTTAACCCCATGGTAGCCAGCGACACACTGCAGAAGATAATAAAGATACATAATATGTAATAAAAAATAAAATCTGATCTCAGGTCCTGGTCTTATTATTTAGCACAAGGCCCAGAGGCGCTCACCTCACACGAGTAGCCTCCCAGGTAGTCTGTACAGGTGGCTCCGTTCTGACATGGATTGGGAGAACATTCATCCACCTGCTCCTCGCAGTAGCTCCCCGTATACCCGGGCTGACACAGACAGTAGTGGGTGTTACCTGTGTCACGACAAGATCCGGAATTGCGGCAGAGACTATGGATGTCCACACCTGGTGACAGAAGCGTTACAATGTGTCAGGATTCGTCCAAGGAAAGCCATAACGTGATCATGGAGCGCAGAAATCGGCAAGAGTCCCTCACCTCGTTGTGAAGCTGCGACCTCGCACGAGACATTGGGGACATCGCAATACAGTCCGGTCCAGCCGCTGTTACACTCGCAGCGATACAGGTTGTTGGTCTGCCAGCATTTCCCCCCGTTTTTGCACGGAGAAGAGTCGCACCACCTCACCAAGTTCTGCAGAAATATATCAGTATAGTTAGATGGACCTATACGAAACATCAGCAGTCCCAATAGCGGCCGTCCTAGAATAGTTCTCGCTTACCTGGCAGTTGAGTCCGGTGTAGCCCTGGGGGCAGGTGCACTTATAGGTCCCATAGCTGTCCTGGCACGTGCCACCGTTCAGACAAGGTTTGGAGTCGCACTCATTGATGTCGTGTTGGCAGTAGCTCCCGGTAAATCCGGGTGGACACTGACAGGTGAAGGTGTTTATTCCGTCCACACAGGTGCCGCCATTGAAGCAGGAGCTGGAAAAAGAGAACAATTAACATTCAACTACATAAAGGACTCGTCGTGATCCGTCCTTCATTGAAAAACAATGGACTGAAGATAAGCGGAGACGTCTCCGGAGGCCGCGGTACCTCTCTGTGCAGTCCGGGGTGTTGATTTCACAGTGGATGCCGCTAAACCCTGAAGGGCAGGTGCAGGTGTAACTGTTCACACAATCTGTACAATTAGCCCCGTTCTTGCAGGGATTGCTGGCACATTCATTTATATCCTCTTCGCACTTTGGCCCTCGGAAGCCTGGTAAACAGTTGCAGTAGAATGCGTTGATGCCGTCGGTGCAGGAGCCTCCATTGTGGCAAGGGTCTAGAATGAAAAAAGAAAATCAATTTCTAGTTCTCCCCCAAAATTCCATGACCAAGAAATGGAGGCGTCTGGAGGCGGGCGCGCTGCACTCACTCGGCTGGCAGTCGTTAATATCAGTCTCGCAGTTCCTGCCGGTGTACCCCGGTTTACAGACGCACTTGTAGCTGCCGTTCGTGTTCTGACACAGAGCCCCATTCCGGCAGGGGTTCTTCACGCACTCATTGATATCGATCTCGCATGTTTGCCCTTTAGGATAGAGAAAAAACATAAGCCCCATAAGATTGTAGGAATATGGAGACTGGTTTCAGGTCACCGGTGGTTAATTCATGGAAAATATCCGCGGGAGTTTCTATAGCAAAGGTTTTATAAATATCAAGTTACAGTAGCTTTATAACGGAGAGAACAAACAAGG
This sequence comes from Rhinoderma darwinii, assembly GCF_050947455.1. Lineage (NCBI taxonomy): Eukaryota > Metazoa > Chordata > Amphibia > Anura > Rhinodermatidae > Rhinoderma > Rhinoderma darwinii. The sequence continues at coordinate 1,631,295 of NC_134694.1, forward strand.
CGGCCGGAAGCCTTTATATGCCACAGACCAGGATCCATTACAAAAACTCGACGACGGCTGTACAGCGTTACATATAAAGAAAATGCACCCCCGACGTTTACACGAAGCGCCACTTTATCATCAAGAAAAATTATCAGCAGAATTTTAGCTCATGTACTCTACTCACAGCCAAAGCTGCATTCACACTATTGCTGGCTTGGAATTTGTGCAGACAGACTCTCCTTTGACTACACAACATTGAAACCCCATCAAATAAAGCACATTGCTGCACAGCATTCTAGTAGATGTAAGGTTATGCTCATCCGGCTACAGTAGGGTGTCAGGATGAAAGATTTCAGGACTAAATTTACCTTGCCATCCAGCAGGACAGACGCAGGAGAAACTTTCAAAGTCTTCTGATTCTTGACACTTCCCATCATTTTTACACGGGCTATTGGCACAGGGAGCCAGGACGTCCTCACATGTGGCCCCTGGACAAGAGACGAGAAGCGTTAATAAAACACAGGGCAGCCCCCTCTCCACTTTATGACAAGCCCACCATTTCCAACTTTTATATAGCAACGATATTTACCGCAGGTCTAAACGAACATCAAATCTACAAATAAAAAACATCAGCCGTTTCTTGCGAGCAGATTAATAGGAAAAAACAAAATGTTGGAAGCGTATTTTCTCGGTGAAGCGCTATCTCGCCGATAGGCCGTGGCCTTTTTCCAAAGCCTTCGCTATCCTCATTGGGTTACTGTGGCGACCGGGGCCAGGCAGGAAATTCAATCCGGTTTCCTGCGATTGTGCACATTGCAGTTTTAATGGAAGGGGAAGCAGGAAGCCGGGGAGCAGGATTGGACTCTGACAGCAATTCCCATCTACTGCAAATCTGTCAAAATAATCCCTCACCCGCCCACTGGGGCTCGAGACGCGCATTGTGGGCCGGTCGCCCGAGAACTGTCAAAAAAACGGCACCAAATGCGCAAACACTGAGGATTTTTCCACCCGGCACCTGACAGGATCGTCAGACTCATCGCACAGTCTTAACTTGCTGGGAAACCATGTTGTTTTTGGAGAGAGAACGGGCTGAGGGGGTCATGGACTTTTTTCCAAGCAAAATATTTTCCTCCCTTTACTTGGAAAAGAACAATGAACACAAGTCGACTCTCCCAGGCACCGTCTCTGCTTGTATTGGAAAGGCGTCCCGGCCCTGGAGTTTATCTATAGGGGTCCTCGTCGGTCTATGACTCACCTGTATACGGTAACATACAGATACACTTGTATCCAGCCACTCCGTCGATGCACGTCCCTTCATTGAGACACGGGTTAGACGCACATTCGTTGACGTTTGTCTGACAGTTCAGTCCTATAAAAGAACAAAATATTTATCATCGGACACAAGGCTAATAATCTATTATCGCTTTCTGCGCAGACGACGTCACTTACCGCTAAAGCCCTCTCTACAGGTGCAGATGTAGCCGCTGGTCATGTCCTTGCAGGTTCCCCCGTTCATACATGGATTGGAGTCACATTCATTATTATTAATGTCACAGTTGTTCCCACTCCAGCCCGAGTCGCAGTCACATTTGTACCTAAAACAACAGACACTAAAATGATATGGACATCCAATATGGCTGCTGCCACGGGGCCGGTCACCCAGCTTTCCTAGATGCCTGAATAGCAAATCTGCCTAGTAACAGAGCACAACATCCACTGGAAAAGTTGTCTACATCTAGAAATGTTTGGTGCCAACCGCTGTGATGGGCAATATTGTGTTTCACCCTAAGAAATAGGTTGAAGACCAATCCATTCGGACTCCTGCTCGGTCTGGCCATCCCTCGTGAACGCTTACCCGTTGACGCCATCGCGGCAGTTTCCGTGGATACAAGGGTTGCTCCTACACTCGTCCACTTCAGACAGACACATTTGTCCTTGGAAACCTTCGAGACACGTGCACCTATAGCCGTTAATGAGATCTTCGCAGGTTCCGCCGTTGTGGCAGGGATTGCTGGCGCACTCGTCAATGTTAACGTTACACATCTTCCCTGGATACAAAGTAACGAAATTACAATTAGAAAATGGCGGATCACATTCCTATAAAGAAAAAGAATGCAGATGCGATGAAATGGGAGAAAATAAGGAGCCTCCTGACAATGGCTGAGCAGGTCACGTCTCTCCAGTTACCTATTGGCGTTTCTCATGGGAGCGAGGCTTTTAGTGGGGCGCACACGGGCTATTTAGTGGAAGAAAGGCTCTATTGATCACAGGACAGATGAGGAATTAAGGGGAGAAAAATGTCCCATAAAACTCGGCTTTGCACAGGTGGGCAGTGGGCCGTGCAGGGGGGTAGACTCTTAATCAAAGGATCGTATTAACCTTCCCTAATAAACACAGCAGTCAGACCAACTCAGAAACCTGATCCCTCCACCGAGCTGAATGGACGCCCTAATCTCTGTCCTCAGGTGCCTATTCTCTACCAGTATCGAGGCTGAAGCAGCCGACGTCCCACACGCTGCGCTCTGACAAATGGTGCTGCATGGAGACTCAGCGATGTAGTCCCCGGCCCTCTTACCGGCATAGCCCGGCTCACAGGCACACTCGTAACCGTTGATCTTATCAATACACTTCCCGGAGTCGCAGGGATTGCTGGCGCAGTCGTCTAAATTCACTTCACAGTTGGGCCCTTAAAAAATACAAGACGTTAAAATATTATTATTATTAGCAATGAAATTCCCAGAAAAAAAAACGTACAGGAATCTACACATTAGGATAAATGTCCCCGATGCCGGTGGGCGCCTCCTACCTGTGGTCCCTTTGAGGCACTGGCACACGTAGATATTAATTTTGTCCACACAGTCTCCTCCATTTTGACACGGCATGCTCAGGCACTCATTAATGTTGGTGTCGCATCGCCTTCCCGTATATCCAGGTTTACATTCACAGGTAGAGGTGGCGATGCCATCGATGCAGGTGCCATAATGACAGGGGTCTGGCTTGCAGTCGTCTATATCCACTTCACAGTGGGGGCCGGAAAATCCTGCAAACAAAAAAAGTATTACTCACAATGCCCTGTAAACACTGGACCGACCTGTATATACACCATACACTGTGCGCTGGATAAGAGGATTTTTTTGAGGGTTAGGAGACTTATGCAAACAAGAGGGTTTCCCGGGTGACGGCCGTTCAAAAAACCCCCGTCACACGGCTGCAGCAGGAACAGCAGACCCCTAATGGGGCTATTTACACGACCGTGAAATCCGGCCGTCAAAAAATTGGACATGCCCTATTCTCGGCCATTCTCCCGGCTCCCATAGAAGTCTGTGGGGCCGGGTAATATACGGCCATTACTTGAACGTGCTCCAAGTGACGGCCGTGTCTTCCGTCGCTCGCGCGCTCTCCTTCTCCTCCCCACAGTGCGAAGTGCATGTGAGGAGGAGGTTATTTTTTTTGCTCCCTGTAGGAGCGGAATCCCCAATCCCCGGCCACAGCTTCGGCAACGCTGTGGCCGGGGAATGGGGATTCCGCTCCAGGAGAAGTCCCTGACTTCTGAAGCGGAATCCCCACCGCTGTGGCCAGGGATTCCGACCCAGGAGAAGTCCCGCACTTCACTGTCCATATAAGGACAGTGAAGTGAGGGACTTCTCCTGGAGCCGTCCCCTACAGGAAAGTAGGGGGTGGGGGGGTTCCATCTATGGGGGGTGACTATGTACAAGGAGTCTGTGTGGCGCTACCTACAGGGGGGGCTGTGTGGCGCTACCTACAGGGGGGGCTGTGTGGCGCTACCTACAGGGGGGGCTGTGTGGCGCTACCTACAGGGGGGGGCTGTGTGGCGCTATTTACAGGGGGGGCTGTGTGGCACTACCTACAGGGGGGGGCTGTGTGGCACTACCTACAGGGGGGGCTGTGTGGCACTACCTACAGGGGGGGCTGTGTGGCACTACCTACAGGGGGGGGCTGTGTGGCCCTACCTACAGGGGGGGGCTGTGTGGCATTACCTACAGGGGGGGGCTGTGTGGCATTAAGTACAGGGGGGGCTGTGTGGCATTAAGTACAGGGGGGGCTGTGTGGCATTACCTACAAGGGGGGGGGGGGGGGACTGTGGCAGTATCTACAGAGGGAAGTGTGTGGCAAAAAATGTACAAATGAAATTCATCCGATTTTAAAACGGACAGGGAAAAAACGGATGCAAAACGGGTCAAAATCGGTCGTTAAAAACGGCAACACTTGGACCTTGTCTTGTGAATAAGACCTTAGTCACAAGCCTTAAAGGGTCCATTAACATTAATGGACCCCCCACACATGAAATAAAATGAATAGCCGTACTACTGGTCATGTGCAACTTCTTAGCCAATCAGATGACAAATAAGCAACACTACTTATGTAATTGGCTAGAAAGTTGCACATGAGCAGTAGAGCGGGACTCCCATGGACAGCAGGAACCATTTCTAGGGCTCTGATCTCTCCATAGTAACCCCCGCTAGATCATCCAGAGGAGCCGTACACTGCCCTATGCTAATTTTAAATAGGAACAGGCGGAGACCGGTCCGGTTTAACTAAAAACATGGACGCCAAAAAGTTAATCTGCCTTTGTCGAAATATACTTACCGTCTCCGCAGTGATTTGTTAAAAAATAAAAATTTCTCGGATAAGTTAAAATCTGGCTACGGTGATATTTTATCTGTCGCTACGGTAACATGGGGGAAAAAATGTTTGAAGCGATTAACTATGCAAAGCTGAGGAGTCTCCGTCCTCTCCATTCGCTCGCAGGGAGTAAAACACTGACTGCACTTGCTGGAAAGAACATCTTTTCATCGCTCGCTGCCATTCACAGGAGCCAGATTAGAAGTCATTCAGCTGTGAGCTCGCTCGGCCGTGACAATAGTGGCATTGTCTCCCCCCGGGGCTCATGTCATGGACCCATCAAGGCCACTCCTCGCAGGCTGCCGCACAATGCAAAAGAAAAAAAAGGCTTTCTGTGAAGCGGCCTCAAACTTTTCCCGCGTCTTTTCTCCCTTCTCCGCAGAATACAATCTTCTGGCTCGAGAAAGGATAAACGCACAAAAGGAAAAAAAAGAAAAGAGCCCCTGTGTGCCGACAACACCTCCGCCCCGCGCTCCACATGGGGAGCGTTTGCTTTCACTCTAATTGCGACACCAAAGCTGCAGACATCTGCTCCGCCACGGATCACTTTCCAGGGTCTTTCATGATGAATCCATTGGCTTTTGCAGCACAGAACGGAGATTGTCTAATCCTCAGGACAAATGAAACGTTTGTCCCTTTGGTCAGTACAAGAGCACAAATCCCAGAAAGCCGATGCTGACGGTACGTTACCTTCTGCGCACTGACAGGTGTAGGTGTTGGGTCCGTCCATGCATTTGGCGCCATTTTTGCAGGGCGTGCTGGCACATTCGTCGATATCGTACTGACACAAGTGCCCGTTAAAACCTAAAAAGAGGAAAGAAAACTTCTCTAAATTTCTGACGATTGGTTTTGTTGAACGCAGAAACCAGTAACGTCAGCATGTCAGGACCATGTGAAAACTCGCCAAAAGGTAGTTCTATTCACTGACAGCCTCAGGTGGGGGTTCACCACTGGACTCTGGAACTATAAGGGGAACCTGCATGTCCAGGCAATGACTGGGAATTCCAGTATTCTCCAAATACCCGTGCGTTCAGTGCATCTACATAATAGAAAGAGCAGACAATAGCGGCCCGACACAGACAAGGGGGTATTAGGGGTCTGACCCTGCACTTTTCTCATCGCAAGAACATTGCCTACAATATCAAGCGCTGCCAATCATCGCGATCTATAGCCGTACATGATCCAATATGGCGTCCAGTCAATGCAAGTCCAGCGTGAGCTGAAGAAGACGCCTCACGGCACAAAACCAGCCGGCTCAACCCGACAATCTTCACAGCTCAGTTTAACATTCTTGTCCGGCTTCACATCCCACTGCATTTAAAAAAAAGCTGTAAATCGTCTCCTGGTCCAGGATCGGGGTCACATGGGACTAAAGTAACCAGAGTCTGACTTTAAGAACACCGGGGGTGGGGGAAGGTGGTGCACAAACCCTCCCCCTGTAAGTGCCCCGTCCTCAACTGTGCCAGTCAGTGCCGCTACATATGGACCTCACACTTTCTCTATATAACACCTGTGACTGTTCATTCCTATGATAACAAGCCATGACTAAGGACGCAATCAGCGTCTGAAACGCGTAGGCACCGCCTATACCGCTAACCACCTATTGTACTCTGGAAATACCCGTACATTTTTTCACTGTTTTAACTTTTCGAAATAAAACTTGGAAGAAGTTTCCCGTTTTAACAGATGCACAAAACTCAGCGCCGGATCCATTTTTTACCTTCTTGTCTATGCAAATCCGTGTGCCGACACGAGGACCCGTGCGCTTACAACCAACCATACCCGTGATAAGGCGAGCTGGAGGAACCCTCCTATTTTTTTGTTCAAGAATTACAATCACCCTGATCATAGAACGGAATCAATCCATCCCGCAAACCCCGGGCCGCTACAGATCCGGAGCAGCTGATGAGTGGGATTTTCCTGCAGGTGCAGATTAGTCGTAACCTTGCCAGACAGCGCTGTCCTATTGATCCGATCTCTCACCTGTGGGGCATTCGCAGTGAAACTCGTTGATTTTATCGATGCATCTGCCGTTGTGTTGACAGGGGCCGCTGGCACATTCGTCTGTATTGATTTCACAGAATTTCCCTTCATAACCTAAAAAATGAAAGAGTAACAGTTCATACGAGAACGCTGCACAACCAGAATGAGGAGGAGCTCCGCACCTTCCTGATCGGTAATGGACGCACCTGGCATACAGATACACTGGAACTCTCCAATCTGGTCCAGACACGTGGCGTCATTCTGACAGGGGTTGGAGAGACACTCATTAACATCAATCTCGCAGCGAGGTCCTGTGTAGCCTGTGAGGCAGTTGCACTGGAAAGAGCCCTGGGTATTGATGCATTTTCCGCCGTGTTCACAGGGGTTGGCACCTGCACAGTCAAACGAAGGGTTAATGCGACTTTCCATAAATGTCCAACTTCACGTTATTCACCATCTACGATTATAAGGCTTCTTACCAAGAGAGCACTCGTCCACGTCGTGGTTGCAGGCAGGTCCGGTGTACCCCGAGGGGCAGGTGCAGATCGCTTTGCCGTTGACCGGGTTGGTATCACAGTTGGAGCCTTCGTTGCAGGGGTTGCTGATACAAGCGTCATTCAGGTGACAAAGCAGACCTGGAACGCAAGAAAGGGCAGCGAAGCTTTCATTATTTACTGGGTGCATTTATTTATTGGATTGCGAAGGACAAATGGCTGAATAAAAAAAAAAAAACATGATGAAATACGCTACGAATATGAAATATGTCCAGAAGCCGCGCCAGGTGACGTCAGACATTATGATCTCACCTGTGCGGCCGTGTGGACACTCGCAGTAGAAGGACGCTACTCGATCGTGGCAGGTGGCCCCGGAGTTACAAGCGGCGTTGGCACAGTCGTCAATGTTCTCGCTGCAGTCCTCTCCAGTCCAGCCGTTGACACAGACACAATTGTATCCTCCGTGGGTATTATGGCAGGTGCCGCCATTCTGACAGGCGTTTGGCATCAGCTGACACTCGTCAACATCTTCTGTGCAGTACTGACCTGCGACACGAAAAAAATAAATTAAAAAAAAAAAGATATATTATACACACACGTCCCCCTGTATATACAGCCAGAGATAGACCGGTCCCCCTGTATATACAGCCAGAGATAGACCGGTCCCCCTGTATATACAGCCAGAGATAAACCGGTCCCCCCTGTATATACAGACAGAGATAGACCGGTCCCCCTGTATATACAGACAGAGATAGACCGGTCCCCCTGTATATACAGACAGAGATAGACCGGTCCCCCTGTATATACAGACAGAGATAGACCGGTCCCCCTGTATATACAGACAGAGATAGACCGGTCCCCCTGTATATACAGACAGAGATAGACCGGTCCCCCTGTATATACAGACAGAGATAGACCGGTCCCCCTGTATATACAGCCAGAGATAGACCGGTCCCCCTGTATATACAGCCAGAGATAGACCGGTCCCCCTGTATATACAGCCAGAGATAGACCGGTCCCCCTGTATATACAGCCAGAGATAGACCGGTCCCCCTGTATATACAGCCAGAGATAGACCGGTCCCCCTGTATATACAGCCAGAGATAGACCGGTCCCCCTGTATATACAGCCAGAGATAGACCGGTCCCCCTGTATATACAGCCAGAGATAGACCGGTCCCCCTGTATATACAGCCAGAGATAGACCGGTCCCCCTGTATATACAGCCAGAGATAGACCGGTCCCCCTGTATATACAGACAGAGATAGACCGGTCCCCCTGTATATACAGACAGAGATAGACCGGTCCCCCTGTATATACAGCCAGAGATAGACCGGTCCCCCTGTATATACAGCCAGAGATAGACCGGTCCCCCTGTATATACAGACAGAGATAGACCGGTCCCCCTGTATATACAGACAGAGATAGACCGGTCCCCCTGTATATACAGACAGAGATAGACCGGTCCCCCTGTATATACAGACAGAGATAGACCGGTCCCCCTGTATATACAGACAGAGATAGACCGGTCCCCCTGTATATACAGACAGAGATAGACCGGTCCCCCTGTATATACAGACAGAGATAGACCGGTCCCCCTGTATATACAGACAGAGATAGACCGGTCCCCCTGTATATACAGCCAGAGATAGACCGGTCCCCCTGTATATACAGACAGAGATAGACCGGTCCCCCTGTATATACAGCCAGAGATAGACCGGTCCCCCTGTATATACAGACAGAGATAGACCGGTCCCCCTGTATATACAGCCAGAGATAGACCGGTCCCCCTGTATATACAGCCAGAGATAGACCGGTCCCCCTGTATATACAGCCAGAGATAGACCGGTCCCCCTGTATATACAGACAGAGATAGACCGGTCCCCCTGTATATACAGACAGAGATAGACCGGTCCCCCTGTATATACAGCCAGAGATAGACCGGTCCCCCTGTATATACAGACAGAGATAGACCGGTCCCCCTGTATATACAGAGATAGACCGGTCCCCCTGTATATACAGACAGAGATAGACCGGTCCCCCTGTATATACAGACAGAGATAGACCGGTCCCCCTGTATATACAGCCAGAGATAGACCGGTCCCCCTGTATATACAGCCAGAGATAGACCGGTCCCCCTGTATATACAGCCAGAGATAGACCGGTCCCCCTGTATATACAGCCAGAGATAGACCGGTCCCCCTGTATATACAGACAGAGATAGACCGGTCCCCCTGTATATACAGACAGAGATAGACCGGTCCCCCTGTATATACAGACAGAGATAGACCGGTCCCCCTGTATATACAGACAGAGATAGACCGGTCCCCCTGTATATACAGACAGAGATAGACCGGTCCCCCTGTATATACAGCCAGAGATAGACCGGTCCCCCTGTATATACAGACAGAGATAGACCGGTCCCCCTGTATATACAGACAGAGATAGACCGGTCCCCCTGTATATACAGCCAGAGATAGACCGGTCCCCCTGTATATACAGACAGAGATAGACCGGTCCCCCTGTATATACAGCCAGAGATAGACCGGTCCCCCTGTATATACAGCCAGAGATAGACCGGTCCCCCTGTATATACAGACAGATAGACCGGTCCCCCTGTATATACAGATAGAGACAGACCGGTCCCCCTGTATATACAGATATAGCCCTACCTGTCCAATCAGGAGAACAGCGGCAGTTGTAGGTGTTCACTCCATCCACACAGGTTCCTCCGTTCTTGCACTGGTTTCCCGGACAGTCGTCAATATTTTCCTCACAGTTTTGACCAGAAAATCCTATAAAAAGACAAAAAAAATTCAGCCATTTATTTGGGGTTAAAACTCCATTGCGTCAAGTGTCATCACTATTTAACAAAGTTTGTGACCGTAAGGAAATGGTTCAATGGTGTCAAGAAACAAGATGGCGGCCTCTCATGTGGAGGTGAAACACGACGAATATTCATCGCCACCACTGATCGTTACAGGATTGTGATGACATCTCCTTGTAGGACGTGGCCTCGTTTGGCGGCAGAAGTCGCTGTATACACAATACAAGGAGTTTATCCGCCGGGGTTTGTAGTCAATAGTAGAGAACGGTTCACGCTCTTATTTACACAATCATCAGGCACCCAAACCTTCCTACGAATGCTAGTTACGATCATTGCATGGCAGCGATCAGCCGATAAACGATCAAACGCTCAATCATCGGCTGATCGCAGCTTTTATGCAGCCCTAAAAGTCATCGCAGTCGGTATAGCAATAAAACGTAAACCGTATAAGGACCGTACAATCGTGTTAACAATCCGTCCCCATACAGTGGAGCGCCGCGCCGTGTATATGGTCATTAAACGAGCGCCGATTGACTGGTTAGATTATCGATCGCTGCAGGTTATTGGCAGGAATATGATTGACATTGAAACTGTTGTTTTAATTGCCAAGTGTGAGGAAGATGAAGATTGAGTAACAAGTGAGATTAGTCCAAGTATCCGGCAGCAATCAATGCGCCAGGGAGGGGCCGGGCCGAGATTGTAAAACTGGTAAGAAGCGACTTCTATTGCTGCCGCCAGTCTGATTATTGGGAACTCGTACACAAGACCAACATGTGGCGAGTTACTCATTAAACAGACTGCGGCCGCCGCCTATCAGGGCTCGCAGCACATGGGATAACGCGCGCCATTCCCAACGCATCTGTCCGGATTAGGGAATATTCAGAACGCTTGTTCCCCCGACTTACTAATAACCACGTACAAACGACCGAGCGATTCTGCAGAAAACTAAAATCCAGGCGACTCGTTTACTTAACGAAAAGTTCTGCAACTTTCTCCTATACTTTGCGCATCCCATCATCACCATTTTCAAGATCTCTGCTTGCTCCCAGTGAATGGCAAACTGAAAATACTTCTCACAGCTGAAGGTTTTGTATCCAGTCTAGACGATTCTGTGAGCTAAACAGCCCGGACACCAGACTGCCACATTTTACCTGCACTGACACATTGTAACAAACTATCAGGACAGGAAAGAGATTTGTGTTTCTGATGTGTTTAGCTCTTATAGGATTTTCTAGACGGATACATTGTAACAAACTGAGTCTGCTTTATGTATACAGGACTTGACAATTTTGTTTAGATGGGTTGAAAAGGTTACAAAAAGTTTTACTGTAATAAAAAGAAACAGAAACGGAAGCGATAAATCTACGTGAACCTGTTCTGTCACTGCGCTGCTCCTACTCATAGAAATATATATATATATATATATGTGTGTGTATAACTGGTGTGCGCGAACCAGGGCTGCGCCATAAATCACTGCGAATACGAGGGGGGGGGGGCGTATTTGACAACTCGTCAGATAACATCAGGATTTCTATAATAAACAGCGGCGGAGCTTTTCCTGCAGCCTGAAGGCGAGAACATAAATGCTTCACTTCAGCAGCGGGGCCCGGGAGGGGCCCAATAATGGAACTGAATGTGAACAATGCGAGAACCATCCCAGGTTGTGTTTACAATGACAACATTGCCGTTCAGCCGCCCGCGCTCCGCCAGCTCGTCAGGTGTAATCTGATCTGTACGGGTTTATCCAACAACAAGAAACAAGTCTTTCCAAAAGCGTTTCTAAATCTGCCGCCCGGCCGCCGCTCTCCTGCAACCAAACCGGCCCAAACCAACACTCAAAAAATAATAAGAGTCGCTGCAGCAGCCGGCACAATAAAAGGCAGCAATAATCCAGGTGTGATGGGAGCGCAGGACACCCCGCCGCCGCGCACGCACCCGGGGATCACGTCATCTGCTCTTTGATCTTTTTTTTTTGTGATAAAATGTCCAGGGGCTGAATGTGCTGCTGGCGACACCTGCTCCACAAGCCCATAAAACCCGGGCGGCTATTGTTGTGCGGCTTCAAAGTACCAGGCAGGTTAATGTTTGCCCAGATTTAACATGCCTGGGTGCAGAACCAAGAGGAAGGAGGAACTACCTGACGATTCACAACTTAACCCATAAATTGCTCATGAGCTCCTGGAACGCTGGCCCACGTGCACCACGCAGGCTACACCGCCCCTTTAACAAGTCTCAAATGAGGTACAACATTTTATAACAAAACGTGCGACTTTTCCCAAGTGTGGAAAGCGAATAGAAAGGTGTGCGAGGCCGCCAAGATGGAATAGATGGAAATGGCGCCAGTTTTATAGCAGGCTGGAGTTTTATTTCCAGACGGGTGAAAATGCAGCAAATGTACTAAAGGGGTCGGCATCTTTTAATAAATTTGGTGCAAATCATTTCATCTGCCTCCTTTACCTAGGCTGGCGCAAAAACCACCCACCCTAGTAAACGTGGGTCCGAGTGTGCGGCTCATGAACAGGAGACGTCTTACTGGATATACGCTTTCAGCATATGAACTACAACTCCCAGCATGTCCAGACCGCTACTACCTACTTTATATCGCATTATTCTCATCTCATTCCAGACAAAACAGCCGTCTGCCCTCAACCTGCATGCAAACGTTGCGCAATTTTAGTTTTAAACCCCAAAAGTCGGTGTCTATAAAATTGGGATCATTGGTCCCCTGTCTATCTGCTGGGATTCCTCTGGGTAATGCTCCCTGTATATACCGGTGACTCACATTGATTTAGTGTAGGGTTCAGCGCGCTGGATAGTACACGAGCGACACATATTGATTTAATGTAGGGGATAGGGACGAGTCTCCCAACCCCCGTATCGTATAATCACTCAGCATAGGGATCTGCGCTTCCGATAAGACGCCTTCTTTCTCTCCGATCAGTTTTTTACAGTCGCAGTGGAACGGGCGGAGACGCCGCTTATCATAGAACGAGTAGTTATCAGAAAGGATTGTCTTTTTTTGCTGATGGCGACATAATCAGACCGGCAGTCGCCATTTTAAAACGTGCCGGGGACGCCGTGGATCTTTATATTCGTCTTGGTCTAAACAAAAAGGAATTTCTTCATTTTTATTGCTTATTGTGAGCGGAGGAAGAAATAACTTCCGCTTTGTGCGGGGCGGATGTTTCCTGTTTTAGAACTGTGCGCGGCTCGCGGGGTCGTCACACGTTACAAAACATCAGCGGTGACACGAGCATAGGGCAGCCAGAGCTGTGGAGCAAGATAATGAAAATTCAGCGGAAAATCCTTTGCTTCTCTGGAAATAATCGAGGGTAACTCGCGATTACCCTTATGCCCTAGTCACCTCCAGAGCTGCATCCACGATTGCTTGTTAGCCCAAGGGCTGCCGGACCTCGACATCTCGCTCCCAAGTGTGTAAGGAGCATACAATGTGCTGCATTGTGGGAGATGCAGCGTCTACACCACATAGAACTGTGAATGCAGCTCTGGATGTGACTGGAGTATAAACACTGCAGAAGCCCAGCACCAGATGTACTCCCTAAAGCCATATTATCCCTGGGACATTCACACCTTTAAAGCTTTAAAGCGCCCAACTCATTGTTTCAGGGCAAAAGTTCATAGTGAATGGTCATATCCTCGTATTGTGGAGAAGCGGCAAGTGATTGTCATTTCAGCAAACATAACGCTTCCTGCTGCAACACAAGAAAACCCAACGCCGGTCCTAGACAGTCCTGAGCGCTGCAGCCTCAGGCCCCCCTCCCCCCGCTATCTGTAGAGCCCAATTGTCACCCCAAATTAGCAATTGCAGCAACAAGTTGGCACCAGATGCAGCGCGCCCACACCCGGATGTCCGTCATACTAATACTAAGCAGGGTCTTACCTGGCAGACAGGTGCAATCATAGGATGTGTCGTCTGTTTGCCGGCAGGTCCCACCATTTTGGCACGGTGACGGGTTGCACGGCACGTAGGGGATGTCGCAGTAGTTTCCGGTAAATTTGCTCTTGCACTTGCAGTAAAAAGATCCGAACTCATTGACGCACATGCCTCCGTTCTTACAGGGGTTCTGTTTACATTCGTTAATGTCCAGTTTACAGGTTTCTCCATGAAATCCATCTAGACATTTACAGACGTACTGCGAATCGAAGGGGACGCAGCTTCCACCGTTGGCGCATGGGTTAGAGGCACAAGGGTCTGCTTTCTGGCACGTGTCACCTGTAGAAACGACATAGAAGACACATCAGCTCTAGCAGTACAGAGAGGTAATAGGGGGGTATCCAGCAGTACAGAGAGGTAATAGGGGGGTATCCAGCAGTATAGAGAGGTAATAGGGGGGTATCCAGCAGTATAGAGAGGTAATAGGGGGGTATCCAGCAGTAGAGAGAGGTAATAGAGGGGTATCCAGCAGTACAGAGAGGTAAATAGGGGGGTATCCAGCAGTACAGAAAGGTAATAGGGGGGTATCCAGCAGTATAGAGAGGTAATAGGGGGGTATCCAGCAGTATAGAGAGGTAATAGGGGGGTATCCAGCAGTACAGAGAGGTAATAGGGGGGTATCCAGCAGTACAGAGAGGTAATAGGGGGGTATCCAGCAGTAGAGAGAGGTAATAGGGGGGTATCCAGCAGTACAGAGAGGTAATAGGGGGGTATCCAGCAGTACAGAGAGGTAATAGGGGGGTATCCAGCAGTACAGAGAGGTAATAGGGGGGTATCCAGCAGTACAGAGAGGTAATAGGGGGGTATCCAGCAGTAGAGAGAGGTAATAGGGGGGTATCCAGCAGTACAGAGAGGTAATAGGGGGGTATCCAGCAGTACAGAGAGGTAATAGGGGGGTATCCAGCAGTACAGAGAGGTAATAGGGGGGTATCCAGCAGTACAGAAAGGTAATAGGGGGGTATCCAGCAGTATAGAGAGGTAATAGGGGGGTATCCAGCAGTACAGAGAGGTAATAGGGGGGTATCCAGCAGTATAGAGAGGTAATAGGGGGGTATCCAGCAGTAGAGAGAGGTAATAGGGGGGTATCCAGCAGTATAGAGAGGTAATAGGGGGGTATCCAGCAGTACAGAAAGGTAATAGGGGGGTATCCAGCAGTAGAGAGAGGTAATAGAGGGGTATCCAGCAGTACAGAGAGGTAAATAGGGGGGTATCCAGCAGTACAGAAAGGTAATAGGGGGGTATCCAGCAGTATAGAGAGGTAATAGGGGGTATCCAGCAGTACAGAGAGGTAAATAGGGGGGTATCCAACAGTAGAGAGAGGTAATAGGGGGTAATCCAGCAGTACAGAAAGGTAATAGGGGGGTATCCAGCAGTAGAGAGAGGTAATAGAGGGGTATCCAGCAGTACAGAGAGGTAAATAGGGGGGTATCCAGCAGTACAGAAAGGTAATAGGGGGGTATCCAGCAGTATAGAGAGGTAATAGGGGGGTATCCAGCAGTACAGAGAGGTAATAGGGGGGTATCCAGCAGTAGAGAGAGGTAATAGGGGGGTATCCAGCAGTAGAGAGAGGTAATAGGGGGGTATCCAGCAGTAGAGAGAGGTAATAGGGGGGTATCCAGCAGTACAGAAAGGTAATAGGGGGGTATCCAGCAGTAGAGAGAGGTAAATAGGGGGGTATCCAGCAGTACAGAAAGGTAATAGGGGGGTATCCAGCAGTATAGAGGTAATAGGGGGGTATCCAGCAGTACAGAGAGGTAAATAGGGGGTATCCAGCAGTAGAGAAAGGTAATAGGGGGGTATCCAGCAGTAGAGAGAGGTAAATAGGGGGTATCCAGCAGTAGAGAGAGGTAATAGGGGGTATCCAGCAGTACAGAGAGGTAAATATGGGGGTATCCAGCAGTACAGAAAGGTAATAGGGGGGTATCCAGCAGTATAGAGAGGTAATAGGGGGGTATCCAGCAGTAGAGAGAGGTAATAGAGGGGTATCCAGCAGTACAGAGAGGTAAATAGGGGGGTATCCAGCAGTACAGAAAGGTAATAGGGGGGTATCCAGCAGTATAGAGAGGTAATAGGGGGGTATCCAGCAGTACAGAGAGGTAATAGGGGGGTATCCAGCAGTAGAGAGAGGTAATAGGGGGGTATCCAGCAGTACAGAGAGGTAATAGGGGGGTATCCAGCAGTACAGAGAGGTAATAGGGGGGTATCCAGCAGTACAGAGAGGTAATAGGGGGGTATCCAGCAGTAGAGAGAGGTAATAGGGGGGTATCCAGCAGTACAGAGAGGTAATAGGGGGGTATCCAGCAGTACAGAGAGGTAATAGGGGGGTATCCAGCAGTACAGAGAGGTAATAGGGGGGTATCCAGCAGTAGAGAGAGGTAATAGGGGGGTATCCAGCAGTACAGAGAGGTAATAGGGGGGTATCCAGCAGTACAGAGAGGTAATAGGGGGGTATCGAGCAGTACAGAGAGGTAATAGGGGGGTATCCAGCAGTACAGAGAGGTAATAGGGGGGTATCCAGCAGTACAGAGAGGTAATAGGGGGGTATCCAGCAGTAGAGAGAGGTAATAGGGGGGTATCCAGCAGTATAGAGAGGTAATAGGGGGGTATCCAGCAGTACAGAAAGGTAATAGGGGGGTATCCAGCAGTAGAGAGAGGTAATAGAGGGGTATCCAGCAGTACAGAGAGGTAAATAGGGGGGTATCCAGCAGTACAGAAAGGTAATAGGGGGGTATCCAGCAGTATAGAGAGGTAATAGGGGGTATCCAGCAGTATAGAGAGGTAATAGGGGGTATCCAGCAGTACAGAGAGGTAAATAGGGGGGTATCCAGCAGTACAGAGAGGTAAATAGGGGGGTATCCAGCAGTACAGAAAGGTAATAGGGGGGTATCCAGCAGTAGAGAGAGGTAATAGGGGGGTATCCAGCAGTACAGAGAGGTAATAGGGGGGTATCCAGCAGTACAGAGAGGTAATAGGGGGGTATCTAGCAGTACAGAGAGGTAATAGGGGGGTATCCAGCAGTACAGAGAGGTAATAGGGGGGTATCTAGCAGTACAGAGAGGTAAATAGGGGGGTATCCAGCAGTACAGAAAGGTAATAGGGGGGTATCCAGCAGTATAGAGAGGTAATAGGGGGGTATCCAGCAGTAGAGAGAGGTAAATAGGGGGGTATCCAGCAGTACAGAGAGGTAAATAGGGGGGTATCCAGCAGTACAGAGAGGTAAATAGGGGGGTATCCAGCAGTACAGAGAGGTAATAGGGGGGTATCCTGCAGTAGAGAGAGGTAATAGGGGGGTATCCAGCAGTACAGAGAGGTAATAGGGGGGTATCCAGCAGTAGAGAGAGGTAATAAGGGGGTATCCAGCAGTAGAGAGAGGTAAATAGAGGGGTATCCAGCAGTACAGAGAGGTAAATAGGGGGGTATCCAACAGTAGAGAGAGGTAATAAGGGGGTATCCAGCAGTATAGAGAGGTAATAGGGGGGTATCCAGCAGTAGAGAGAGGTAATAGGGGGGTATCCAGCAGTACCCGTCTCCTATGGGAAAGTCCACGTGGGACCAGGTTGAGGAAGAAAGGTTTCCTAAGGGTATGTTCACACGCTGAGCCAAAAACGTCTGAAAATACGGAGCTGTTTTCAAAGGAAAACAGCACCTGATTTTCAGACGTTTTTTGAGCAACTCACGTATTTCGCTGCGTTTTTCGGGCCGTTTTTTCGGCCGTTTTTGGAGCTGTTTTCAATAGAGTCTATGAGAAAACGGCTCCAAAAACGTCCCAAGAAGTGTCCCGCATATAATGTATATAAGTGTCCTGTATATAAGTGTCCCGCATATAATGTATATAAGTGTCCTGTATATAAGTGTCCTGCATATAATGTATATAAGTGTCCTGTATATAAGTGTCCCGCATATAATGTATATAAGTGTCCTGTATATAAGTGTCCCGCATATAATGTATATAAGTGTCCTGTATATAAGTGTCCCGCATATAATGTATATAAGTGTCCTGTATATAAGTGTCCTGCATATAATGTATATAAGTGTCCTGTATATAAGTGTCCTGCATATAATGTATATAAGTGTCCTGTATATAAGTGTCCTGCATATAATGTATATAAGTGTCCTGTATATAAGTGTCCTGCATATAATGTATATAAGTGTCCTGCATATAATGTATATAAGTGTCCTGCATATAATGTATATAAGTGTCCTGTATATAAGTGTCCTGCATATAATGTATAAGTGTCCTGTATATAAGTGTCCCGCATATAATGTATATAAGTGTCCTGTATATAAGTGTCCTGCATATAATGTATATAAGTGTCCTGTATATAAGTGTCCTGCATATAATGTATATAAGTGTCCTGTATATAAGTGTCCTGCATATAATGTATATAAGTGTCCTGTATATAAGTGTCCTGCATATAATGTATATAAGTGTCCTGCATATAATGTATATAAGTGTCCTGTATATAAGTGTCCTGCATATAATGTATATAAGTGTCCTGTATATAAGTGTCCTGCATATAATGTATAAGTGTCCTGTATATAAGTGTCCCGCATATAATGTATATAAGTGTCCTGTATATAAGTGTCCTGCATATAATGTATATAAGTGTCCTGTATATAAGTGTCCTGCATATAATGTATATAAGTGTCCTGTATATAAGTGTCCTGCATATAATGTATAAGTGTCCTGTATATAAGTGTCCCGCATATAATGTATATAAGTGTCCTGTATATAAGTGTCCTGCATATAATGTATATAAGTGTCCTGTATATAAGTGTCCTGCATATAATGTATATAAGTGTCCTGTATATAATGTATATAAGTGTCCTGTATATAAGTGTCCTGCATATAATGTATATAAGTGTCCTGTATATAAGTGTCCTGCATATAATGTATATAAGTGTCCTGTATATAAGTGTCCTGCATATAATGTATATAAGTGTCCTGTATATAAGTGTCCTGCATATAATGTATATAAGTGTCCTGTATATAAGTGTCCCGCATATAATGTATATAAGTGTCCTGTATATAAGTGTCCTGCATATAATGTATATAAGTGTCCTGCATATAATGTATAGAAGTGTCCTGCATATAATGTATATAAGTGTCCTGCACTTCTTTTGACGAGGCTGTATTTTTACGCGTCGTCTTTTGACAGCTGTCAAACGACGACGCGTAAATGACAGGTCGTCTGCACAGTACGTCGGCAAACCCATTCAAATGAATGGGCAGATGTTTGCCGACGTATTGGAGCCGTATTTTCAGACGTAAAACGAGGCATAATACGCCTCGTTTACGTCTGAAAATAGGTCGTGTGAACCCAGCCTTAGGGAGACCCTCCACATCAGATGACAAGTCAAGCACTATTGGTCAGCGGCAGTCACATGACTGTGCTTTGTCATTTGTATCGGTGCGCTGGCAGCTGCAGAAAGAGTGTTTCCGGTGGACTGTTCTAGAGCGCGCCATTACCTGTCCATCCTGGGGGACATTTGCATTTATAGCTCCACTCGTCTGTGGTCAGGTCACAGGTTCCTCCGTTACGACACGGGCTGCTGAGACACGCATTGTCCTTCCGGGTGATACATCGCAGGTCCTGGTACCCCAGGGGGCAGCTGCAGGTGTAATAAACGCTATGTCCTCTGATGTCATATTGGCACGATCCACCGTTTAGACATGGATTACTGGTGCAGGGACTGATAAACTGGCACCGCTCACCAATATAGGGGCCCGGGCATCTGCAAGAGAAAGAAAAATCCAGATCACAAGACAATCCACATACTTATAATGCCACCTACTGTTCTCTGTTATCAGACATGTTAGGCTGGGGAGAGGATGACTGTAGGACAGGTGAATACAATCTATTGTTCTCTGTTATCAGACATTTCAGACTGGGGGAGGATGACTGTAGGACAGGTGAATACAAACTATTGTTCTCTGGTATCAGACATGTCAGGCTGGGAGAGGAGGACTGTAGTAATTCAATGTGATGAGGGCAGGAAGTGCAGAAACCTCACCTCCCCCCATGATCCCTACTCTATGTCACAGTTCTTTGAAGGGGTTGTCCAATAGAAAAACAGCACCACTCCTGTGCACTGGTTGTGTGTGGTATTGCAGCTCAGCCCTATTCAATTCAATGGAGAAGAGCTGCAATACCGGACACAACCTATGGACAGGGGTGGTGTGGTTTCTGAAATAAAGCAGCCATGTATTTTTAATTCTAGACAACCCCTTTCAGTTGGGCAAGTTTTATCTTTGTGCTCTTTAAAGCGTTTTTCCGATTTCAGAAAATTCATTGTATAACTTTCAATTATAAGGTTGGAGTTTTGGTCGGCAGGGTCTGATGCTGTTTATGAAGCTGCAGAATGTCCCGGGGCTCTTCATATTCTGAGCTCGCTCCCCCAGGATCAGTTATTAGAGGTAATGAGATCCGTCCCTGCGGTCGGGGAGAAGCGTTCACCTCCAGGCGATAAGCCTTTAATATGACTTTAGGGTCTCATGTAAAAAGCATGAAATGGGCAATGATCAGGGGGGTGCAGCAGATGCGTGACCCCGACATCACCACCTGTTACCAGCTGAGCCCGCCTCATAAACTAGGGAGATTAAAGGGAGACTTGTGGGAGTGCGCAGCCCCTGCAGTCAGGGATCATCACTTCAAAATCATCCCAAAAATCAAAAGTCAACAAAGCAAGAACAAAAAAAAAAAACATCAAGCGGTAGATTAGAGGGCGGAGGCGGATATAAGAAGTGATGGAAAGTGGCATTCATATACGAAACCTTACAGAAAGTTCTGCACATCACTCACAGATAAGGCCTCATGCATACAGCCGTGCCCGTAATCACAAAGTATGGGAGCACGGCCCGTAAAACGCAAAAGATAGAACATGTTCTACGGCATGGACACCTATACGAAGCGATACGGAAAGGTGTTCACGGCCGATAGCACTGGATGGGTCCGTAATTGCAGAGAATTTATACGGTCGTGTGCATGGGGCCTAACGGGAATGACATGGTCAACCCAACCGGGAACCGCGCCGTCTGCAAAACCATCGGAGATCAGTAAACACGGTTATGTTTATTATTATGTGAGACAATGAATCACCCAAAATAAAGCAACGGACGAGTCTCTGCTTCCCAAAAATGGA
Organism: Rhinoderma darwinii; assembly: GCF_050947455.1. Classification (NCBI taxonomy): domain Eukaryota; kingdom Metazoa; phylum Chordata; class Amphibia; order Anura; family Rhinodermatidae; genus Rhinoderma; species Rhinoderma darwinii. The sequence goes on from NC_134694.1 coordinate 1,652,322, forward strand.
CAGAACGTCTGCCGTTATAATAAGCGAATTCATCGGAAGACCTCGAGGAGCGGCAGGCACCAACAAATCGCACGCATGAAGGTACGGGGACCATTTGCAGCTGTAAAGCAAACAGTCCGACCAATTGTGACGACTTCTATTGACACCTGCTGCCGAGAAGAGCGGGGTCCGGACTGTGCAGAAACTCCGACATCAAACCTACCCCAGAACATTCATGGGGCACAGACTCTTTGCGAGATACTTTTGCAGCAGTAGATGAGTGGCGCCATCTGTTATGGCCATAAAGCAACTGGAGCAGGTGGCTGAGAGGTTCACCGCCCTAAGGAGATGAGATTGTCAAATCCTGGGGATGATGGGAAAATAAAGCGTTGTGTGATATGATCAAGATAGATTAAAAAACACAACACAGAAATAAAAAGTGAGAAAAGAAACTTTGGGAAAAGTCTTGACTCGTCTTAATTCCACGACGGACCCCCCTCCCCCGTTTTCCCGCTCACATTCTCTTTGTTGGGAAATTGTGAGAGAATTTGTTAGGAATCGGAGACATTTCGAGTTAATGAGAAAGAATTATCCCGGCCAAAAGGAGCGCAGAGAATAGGAGCGAAATTAATGAGGGCATCTGCCGGCTGCACAAAAGCTGCAGGGAACAGGTGTGCATATTAATGAGAGGCGGCAGCTGCCCCTGGCGAGCGCTGCCCAATCAACATGAAGAATGGGGCCGGGATTGTGGGTGGCGGCGCTCTCTGCTTCCAGCCGGGGAATGCAGCGGGCCCGAGCTGCGCTCATGAGAGAGGCCATTGTCCTGCCGCCGCTGAGGCCAGTGATGGCATGTGGCCTGTGTGGAGCGTGCACTCATCTGGAAAGTCCAACTCGCTCCGCGCCTCTCCAGGACATTCACAGATATAACCCGCTGCCAGTTATCTCCGGGGTTTGTTCTCTCGCACATGTCAATGTGTTGTCTGAGGCTGAACGCACCTGCAGGGGTCGACATTCCACAGACCGCGCCCGACGCTTACGGTCAATATCCTGATTAATGACCGGGAAGAACCATGAAGCTTGTGACTCTGAAACGCAATGGTGGCCACAGGATGAAAACGCGTGAGAACTGTTGCCGAGCCAGTGTCGCTGCGGCATCGAGTTGTACACGATGTGAATGGAACGGGAATCCGCGCCTGATGACTACATTCTGGTGAACATTGCTGCTGCGCACAAGACGGCCGTGTCCAGATCTAGGACTGTGGGTTGGGTGCGTTTACTTTGCGTGGGCCCTAACACCAAGGGCCGGCTTAAGATACAGAAGCACGGATTATTTTTAGCACCACCTCAGTATATGGAATTTCCAACATATTTCGGCTTTTAAAGAGACAGGAGTAAATAAAACATGCAGCGTCTCACCATTCACTAGACGTACACTTAAAGGGATTGTCCAGGATTAGGAAACATGGCTACTTTTTCCCAAAACAGCCCCACACCTGTCCACAGGTTGTATGTGGTATTGCAGTCGTCCCAGTTCACTTCAACTGAGCTGCAATACCAGACACAACCCATGGACAGGTGTGGCGCTGTTGAGGAAGATCCATGTTTTTCTAATCCTGTACAACCCCTTTAATCTCAGAATAAAGAAAAGTTTTACAACTTTCCAACAGTTTGTGTTTCAATTCATTTATGTTACAACTATAGACTAAAACCCCCAGTGCAGACCCAGAATGAACTCCAGGCTGTTACATTGTAACAAACCCTCATTTCTGTGAGCAGAACTAGATCAGGATAGGTGTTCAGCCACTGGGTGTTCATTGACAGCAAGCAGTGATCTTGAAAATGGTGAAGAATAGAAACACAATGTATTTCCTTTGTACAATGATTAAGCTTCATTAACTTAAATGGGAAAAAATGACATTTTGAGAATTCCTGTTATAAATCGCAAGCAAAATGGGAACGTTCTGGTATCTGCAAGACAGGCGCCGCATTACAAGGGAAAATAAAAGCCCAAACGCCAGTCACGGATTGTTATAATTGTGAGCACATGATAAACATCTGGGGCTCGGACGCCGCCTGTAGCCGGATGTGGATACACAAGTCGCAGCTTCTCCTTTAGGGGGATTTACAAGAAGCACATGACAAGTCTCATGAAGCCTCATCACATCCCGAGCGGCACAAGCCTCAGATCCGAGAACCGCCACCAGGACAAATATCATCTACAAACAGCCGGGATCTACAGACGTGTACAGGGGGCGCCGCAGACACCGCACACAGCGCAAGCAGCCCCGAGTCACCCACACAAAACCATTATATTCTATCAGAAAGGGACTACAATCCATCATCCGGCTGGAGAACGATGGAGTCTCCGATCTGGAGACACACGACAGCCAAAGAGTAACACCCAACATCGTTCAAAAACGGGGTCTAACATATCTAAGCCTGAGGAGCGGTGTATCTAATCCTAGCACGTGTGATACGGTCTGCTGAGCAGTGTATCTAATCCTAGCACGTGTGATACGGTCTGCTGAGCAGTGTATCTAATCCTATCATATGTGATACTGTCTGCTGAGCTGTGTATCTAATCCTAGCACGTGTGATACGGTCTGCTGAGCAGTGTATCTAATCCTAGCACGTGTGATACGGTCTGCTGAGCTGTGTATCTAATCCTAGCACGTGTGATACGGTCTGCTGAGATGTATCTCATCCTATTGTGTGATACGGTCTGCTGAGCCGCTGTATCTAATCCGGTCATGTGTGATACTGTCTGCTGAGCCACTGTATCTAATCCTATCATGTGTGATCCTGTCTGCTGAGACAATGTATCCAATCCTATCATGTGTGATACGGTCAGTTGAGCTGCGTATCGAATCCTATCATGTGTGATACTGTCTGCTGAGCGGTGTATCTAATCCTATCATGTGTGATACGATCTGTTGAGCTGTGTATCTAATCCTATCATGTGTGATACTGTCTGCTGAGCTGTGTATCTAATCCTATCATATGTGATACTGTCTGCTGAGCTGTGTATCTAATCCTAGCACGTGTGATACGGTCTGCTGAGCAGTGTATCTAATCCTAGCACGTGTGATACGGTCTGCTGAGCTGTGTATCTAATCCTAGCACGTGTGATACGGTCTGCTGAGATGTATCTCATCCTATTGTGTGATACGGTCTGCTGAGCCGCTGTATCTAATCCGGTCATGTGTGATACTGTCTGCTGAGCCACTGTATCTAATCCTATCATGTGTGATCCTGTCTGCTGAGACAATGTATCCAATCCTATCATGTGTGATACGGTCAGTTGAGCTGCGTATCGAATCCTATCATGTGTGATACTGTCTGCTGAGCGGTGTATCTAATCCTATCATGTGTGATACGATCTGTTGAGCTGTGTATCTAATCCTATCATGTGTGATACGGTCTGTTGAGCTGTGTATCTAATCCTAGCACGTGTGATACTGTCTGCTGAGATGTATCTCATCCTATTGTGTGATACGGTCTGTTGAGCTGCGTATCGAATCCTATCATGTGTGATACCTTCTGCTGAGCTGCTGTATCTAATCCTGCTGAGCTGTGTATCTAATCCTGCTGAGCCCTGCATCTAATCCCATCATGTGTGATACTGTCTGCTGAGCTGTGTATCTAATCCTATCATGTGTGATACTGTCTGCTGAGCTGTGTATCTAATCCTATCATGTGCGATACTGTCTGTTGAGCTGTGTATCTAATCCTATCATGTGTGATACGGTCTGTTGAGCTGCGTATCTAAGCCCGTTGTCAAACATTACGTATTTTATTATATAATTTCCGTAACTTTTGATTGGCGCGTCATGTGATCAGGCCGTGCGTTTTAGAAATGAGAAGAAATGTCAAATATGGAGAGTGAGGAGGTCTTGTGAAATCTGGAGACATCTCACCTAATGTATCATAGAGATGCTAAATACATAGTCAGGGGATCTCGTGTGTGCCTGGCAGCCAACCATCGCCGGCGTCCGCGAAATTCTTGTTCCAGCTCAGAAAATTAGTTTTGACAAGTAACTTAAACGAGGGAAGAAAAACACAAAAACCCTGACGGGCGGCCGCGTCTTCAGTGATTCCACGTTATACCGGTGGTCATGCCAGGCCTGGGCAGTGCCATAGATACCGCCGTGATACAACCGATAATCGCCACATCCATAGCCAGTAAATTAGATTGTAAGCTCCGGAGGTCGCATTATGACAGACAGGAAGCGGCGCCGCTACACAACCGAGTCCGAAAACCATAATAAACGCCCAGCAAAAGAGGAACAAAAAATCATCAACAGTCAAAAACACATAAAATAAGCAAAATTCTAAACTTCTACTGGAATAAAATAAAATGCAGCAGAACAAGTGGCAGGAGCCGCGATCCCGGCGTCTACGTTACATCTGCCGCACATTTACAACTTCAATAAAACTTGGTATTTGTGCCTCGTGCTGATCGCCCCGCTGCCAAGTCTCAAGATGGCAGATGTTTCCCCGTGACCTTCCACCTCACCCTTATTTCAGAGTTCAGGGATTGCATCCATTGTGTGCGCAGCCATCTGCCGCCTCCGACCAAGAAAGACAAAAACAATGGAGCCAGAAAACGTGAACAAGGGGAAGAGCCCCAGACTGGGCCGCAGAGCACCGTGGGAAACGGAGAAAACCACCACAGAAAACATCATTTACCATCCCCAGCCCTGGAGCATCGCCTTTCAGTAAACATGGCCGCACACGGGGTTGTCACCCAGCTTTCCCAGAGTCCTGATCTGTAAAGCCAGGATTATGCAGGATTATTCAGGAGTCTGGGAGAGCTGGGTGACCACCACTAGCGGCCATATTGGTTGTCGCCATTCAGCTTTCTTCGGCTTCATTCACACGAACGTGACAGATTTGGGAGCATTAAAAACGAGCGCGTAAATCTGTCCGTGTCCGTGTGCATTTCTGCATCAGTTGCGTTTTGCGCGTTACATGTGTTTCTCACGCACTCGCAAGCACTTTCTTTTTTCCAATGTAATTGATGAGTAAAACACGGACAGCACATGGATGTGCGTCCGTGTGCGGTCCGTGGTTTTCACGCAACCATTGACTTCAGTGGGCGGCTGGGGAAGTGAATACGCAGCAATATAAGACATGCAGAGAGTGGCGCGCAATGGACGCGCTGACTGAAAACTCACATCTGTGTGAATAGACTCAGGGCTGGGCAATTAATAGAAAAATAATCAAAATCGAAATTCAGCGCAATTAAAATCGACGTCATCTTGCGAATTTCGGTTTTATCAATTATTTTTTTCTCGGTTTAAACTGTATCTGCATCATCGGGACGCAGATACAGGTGAACCCAATGGTAGAGCAGGGAGCCGCATTCACTATGTATCGCTGGACGAGAGGCATCGCGCCGCACAGACCGGAGAAGAGCAGAGGGATCTCCACCACACGGGGTTAGGGGAGTATGTATATTATTATGGTTATCAGGCACTATTGGGGTTTGCTGTGTGTGGGCAGTTATGGGGTATTATACTGTGTGGGGGCAGTTATGGGGTATTATACTGTGTGGGGGCAGTTATGGGGGCATTATACTGTGTGGAGGGCAGTTATGGGGGCATTATACTGTGTGGGGGCAGTTATGGGGACATTATACTGTGTGGGGGCAGTTATGGGGCATTATACTGTGTGGGGGCAGTTATGGGGACATTATACTGTGTGGGGCAGTTATGGGGCATTATACTGTGTGGAGGCAGTTATGGGGCATTATACTGTGTGGGGGCGGTTATGGGGGCATTATACTGTGTGGGGGCGGTTATGGGGCATTATACTGTGTGGGGGCAGTTATGGGGCATTATACTGTGTGGAGGCAGTTATGGGGCATTATACTGTGTGGGGGCAGTTATGGGGCATTATACTGTGTGGGGGCAGTTATGGGGGCATTATACTGTGTGGGCAGTTATGGGGCATTATACTGTGTGGGGGCAGTTATGGGGCATTATACTGTGTGGGGGCAGTTATGGGGCATTATACTGTGTGGGGGCAGTTATGGGGGCATTATACTGTGTGGGGGCAGTTTTGGGGCATTATACTGTGTGGAGGCAGTTTTGGGGCATTATACTGTGTGGAGGCAGTTATGGGGCATTATACTGTGTGGAGGCAGTTATGGGGCATTATACTGTGTGTGGGCAGTTATGGGGCATTATACTGTGTAGGGGCAGTTAGGGGGCATTATACTGTGTAGGGGCAGTTAGGGGGCATTATACTGTGTGGGGGCAGTTATGGGGCATTATACTGTGTGGGGGCAGTTATGGGGCATTATACTGTGTGGGGGCAGTTATGGGGCATTATACTGTGTGGGGGCAGTTATGGGGCATTATACTGTGTGGGGGCAGTTATGGGGCATTATACTGTGTGGGGGCAGTTATGGGGCATTATACTGTGTGGGGGCAGTTATGGGGCATTATACTGTGTGGGGGCAGTTATGGGGCATTATACTGTGTGGGGGCAGTTATGGGGCATTATACTGTGTGGGGGCAGTTATGGGGCATTATACTGTGTGGGGGCAGTTATGGGGCATTATACTGTGTGGGGGCAGTTATGGGGCATTATACTGTGTGGGGGCAGTTATGGGGCATTATACTGTGTGGGGGCAGTTATAGGGGCATTATACTGTGTGGGCAGTTATGGGGCATTATACTGTGTGGGGGCAGTTATGGGGCATTATACTGTGTGGGGGCAGTTATGGGGCATTATACTGTGTGGGCAGTTATAGGGGCATTATACTGTGTGGGCAGTTATGGGGCATTATACTGTGTGGGGGCAGTTATGGGGCATTATACTGTGTGGGGGCAGTTATGGGGCATTATACTGTGTGGGGGCAGTTATGGGGGCATTATACTGTGTGGAGGCAGTTATGGGGCATTATACTGTGTGGGGGCAGTTATGGGGCATTATACTGTGTGGGGGCAGTTATGGGGGCATTATACTGTGTGGGGGCAGTTATGGGGCATTATACTGTGTGGGGGCAGTTATGGGGCATTATACTGTGTGGGGGCAGTTATGGGGCATTATACTGTGTGGGGGCAGTTATGGGGGCATTATACTGTGTGGGGGCAGTTATGGGGCATTATACTGTGTGGGGGCAGTTATGGGGCATTATACTGTGTGGGGGCAGTTATGGGGTCATTATACTGTGTGGGGGCAGTTATGGGGCATTATACTGTGTGTGGGCAGTGTCAGGGGGTATTATACTGTGTGGGGGCAGTTATGGGGTCATTATACTGTGTGGGGGCAGTTATGGGGCATTATACTGTGTGTGGGCAGTGTCAGGGGGTATTATATACACTTGTATACAGCAGGCTCAGGGGATAAATATTAATTCAATGGCATAGCATGTAAATAGGGGTGTGGCATTCAAAAAGGGGTGTGGTCTAAACAATTGTTCATTAATCGTAATCGAGGTCACACGTTCAATTAATCGTGATTTTGATTTAAGACATATTTGCCCAGCCTCAGTGAATAACGACATTGAAATCAATGGGACCGCGTGCTGTGCGTGGTTTCAACGCAGAGCACCCGGACGAGTTAGGCTGGGTTCACACACACTATTTACGGACGTAATTCGGGCGAATTACGTCCGAAAATGTGGCTCAAAAGCGTCGGCAATCATCTGCCCATTCATTTGAATGGGTCTTACGATGTTCTGTGCCGATAGTCATTTTATTTTATGCACCGCTGTCAAAAGGCGGCGCTTAAAAAAGACGCCCGCGTCAAAGAAGTGCCTGTCACTTCTTCAGACGTAAATGGAGCCGTTTTCCATGGACTCCATGGAAAAAAAGCTCCAATTACGTCCGTAATGGACGCAGCGAAAAGCGCCTGCACATGCGATTACGTCTGAAATCACGGTGCTGTTTTCTCCTGAAAACAGCCCCGTAATTTCAGCCGTAACGGACGCTGCCGTGTGAACAGACCCTCAGGCTCAGCTAAATGAGCCCTTAGAAACAGAAGCGACAACCCGATGAGAAGTTCAGTCTAGTGGGAGAGATCACGACTGATCGGAGTATTGATACGAGCGGCAATCATCATAGTAGCCGTATTATCGGCGCTTGGCTTGGCGGTCTTGCGCACCAGATACAGATTTGGGTTGTTCCTTTTTTCTGCGCAGTTGCTGGGATCCGGAGTTCTCCATCTGCTTCCACTAGAAATAAAATAAAGCGTGGGAAAGAAGTCTTAAAATGTAAAGGGGTCATGACTTTAATTAGCTCCATCCCCCTCCTCAGTCTCAGAGTAATCACCGAGTTTCTGAGAGTTGGGGAATCTCTGAATGTTTCCTGGTGCCGGCGCCGGACATGATCAGCAGCGCCTGTTATCGGGGCTTAATGTTTGGACGGATGATTGGCAGCCGATCAGATAAATCGTACTTTTTTTTTTTTAATCCCTTCGTTCACATCTGCGCTAGGGTCCCGTTCCGACGTTGACTAAGCTATTGATTTAGGCAAAACGACTGAACCCATGCACAACTGGGACAAATGGAAACCATTGGCACCAGATCCGTCACCATTGAATATCAATGGTGATGGAAACCAATGGTTTCCGTTTGTGTCTGTCAGGGCTCCGTTTCGACGGAAAGCTCCGACAAAATGGAGCCAGAGCGCCGATGTGAACGAAGCCTTAGCCATATTTAATAACGCTGAGGAACAAATAAGTAAAGGAGAGCTCTACATCCAGCTATTCAGAAGGGTTAATCCCGACTGGTCCATGGCCACATAGAGGGAACCTCTATTCTATGTGGTAACATTGGAGGACATCCTCAGCAGATGCCACCAGTTAACTGGCCCCCAAAAACCACAAATGATCAGTTTAACCCGCCGAGCAGCCTGTGACCTCCCCCCTCGCAGCAGACGGATCTCCACCTGGATGGGAGTTTCATGTGGTTTTTCTGCATCTGTTCCAGGAATCTGCGGCTCGTTGCTAAACAGACGTCGCGGCAAATTTAGGTTAAAAGGATCCGATTATTAACCCTGAAAAGATGTAAAAACCGCCCAAGAGACTCAACATTACAGCCAATAACCCAGAATATACTGCAGAGGTAATGGTCCTCGCAGGAGACGTCTCATCCCTCCCCATAGATCTCACCCCTCGAAGGCCCGTTCATCAGGGAGGACGGAGTCAATGTTTACAATAAAAGTCATTCTAAAACTACAACTCCCAACATCAACAACAATAAAAAAAATGATTTCAATATTCCTCCTGAGAAAACCACCCAAAGAAAGCATCCAGTAAAGATCTCTATGAGCCACGAGTGGCCGGCATCACCCCCTGGTGACATTCCTCAGGATCGGTGACCCCAGTGATCGGGATGATGGATGAAGTCTTTGGGATTCCATAGCAGGACCCTGAGCCGTGTCGACATCCACAACCTCCGAGTGGCCAAGCACAGACAATAGTTGGGAATTTACCCTTAAAGTACGAGATCACGTTCCTTGCCAGGATCCTGGGAGACGAACGATACACAAGGTTCGAGTGAATTGAAGGTTTGTGCGGCCTCATCCTAAAAAATGCCCCGTTTCAGCTTTATTCTACGACTTGCCTATAGTTACCCAGAATCCCCATCATCAGCGGTCATATATATTAGGGTTATTGGTCACCCTCCTGTAAATGATGCCCGGCACTCGCAGGTTTATAGCAACGTCCTCTGCACCTGTTAAGCGCCCGGACCCATTAATCTCCGCACATTAAATGCACCAGGCGGCAGAACAACGACCTCGAGCCGTGACCTCCGCCGCTCCCCGTATAAACCGCGAAGCCTCGGGGATTATTTGCATGTTCGACTCATTGAACAAGTTATTAACATCCAGTGAGCTGTGAATCTCCCACCTCGGTCTGGACGTTACCCTCACGAAGAGGGAAACAACAGGAATATTTACACACTGGGCATGGGAACCCCTGGGCAGGTGACGCACCATTAAACCCAAGGAATGGCAGTCAGAGCACCTGGACATACAGTCACCTCCTAGCACTGCGGCCATACTCAACTACCCGCAACCTGCACAGCAGAGCCAGCCTGGCGCAAATAACAGAATAACACCAGTTCCTTATTATCAACCACCAAGTCGGCACCCGGGCACGTGGTGTGCACAGCATAAAGCAGCAGGAGGAAGCGTTCCTTTTGCAAACCAAAAATAACCGGAGCGGAATTTGCAGCCTGTTTGTTAGGAAACTGTGACATCAATGATGAACAAAGCCGAGAGCCCATGATAACCGGTATGAGGCGGGCACAGAGATGGCGCTGCCACGTACTACGACCACGTCTATGGGCACAGCTGTGATAAGAACCATCCTTCACCCCGTCACAGGGGGCAGAGCTTCACCCAGAGATTTAATGAACTTTTTAGTGTTTGTTTTTCTATTTTTTATCAGAGTTGTTGAAACTTCCTCCCTAAACATCGTAACGGCCCCTACGTGACGACCGAACGTCCATCTACAAGACCTGGACCTGCGTACAGGACGGCGGCCGACGCTCCGCACCTTCACGTATGCCAAGTGGCTGCAGTATGGAGTATTGGGGTGTTGCTGCTTTATTAGAAAGTGGGGGAGGGGTAGAGCTGAGGCCGTCTGTGCGAACATCTGCTGACTGCAGCGCTGGCAGATGGACCGGTCATGTATATAAAGGCCTTATAGGAGGAGACCTCTCGTCCTTATAACAGGATTACAAGTGCCAGGAACTTCTCATACACTTCACATCCTTCCGGTAAAAACTCCAATGAGAACGCCAGCCAGGCAGAGTAACCATTCAGGAGCCTGGGAAAGTTGCGTGTCAGGCGCTAGAGGCCATGATGACTATCACTCAGCTTTCCAAGGAACACATAACAACCCGACGACGCAGCCGAGATATTTAATAGGGATTTTTATCAGTTTTACTGCCAAGAAGTCCCAAATATAATCCGCCTGTAAGTTCCGGACTCTGTAAACGCAGGCGACGCGCTCGTTTTACATCTCAGCCGCAGAAAAGTCGAAATCTCCTTTCCCAATAAGGTTTTTATTTCACTCGACTTTCTAATTGGATTTGGGAGAAACATAATGGAACCTTTGTGGGCGAAACTGATAAGTGACAGGTGAAACGGAGACGTGGCTGCCGGCCAGTGCGCCATATTGTATCCCAGCCTGGCTCAGATGCCACGCTATCCGTCCTGGCGCGGCGATGACAGACTCCAAAAATCAGGAGGGGCACAGCGAATACCAGAAACTTCCCGTTAAACAATTCACTGAGAACTTTCTGCTCATTACAATCCATATGTGAATATAACCCGGAGTTTAATTGGTGCAATTAACGTCCCCGGTCCCCGCAGCGGGGGAGGGGTGAGGATACATGAACATAGGGTGATAATCGCACTTTTCTTTAAAGACGTCCCTTTGGGAAAATGATTTAAGGAGATGATCGGGCTTAAAATGACGGAGCTACTTAGCATTACACAGCCGAATAGACGGAGGAAAACATTCATCGGAACAGTCGTGTTATTCAGACGGCCCCTGGGACGGACGACCATCTGCCTGCAGATTACGGGCACCACGCTCACTTAAGATCGCTGTTTTCGCAGCTTGCCACCCTGGCGTCGCTTTATCTGGCTCCTAGCGACAAATTACACACAGAAGCAAATTAAAAATAACAATCTGGGGGCGCGCGGACTCGGCTCATTTGGGTACAGCTGCCGGGAAACTCCTGGAGAGAATTCTGCAATCAGACATGTCATTCACTACACGGCACAATCAGGGGATTCACGAGCGCCAGGCTGATCTGAAGAAACGCAATTTCCATCCAATTAATAAAAAAAATTGAAAAATCGGAAATATTATTCCAAATGTACAGACGCATCTCCACCCCCCCCCCCACTGACGTCTCCCCATCCCTGCCCCCGAGGGCAGAATATTACATAGCAGATGTCCCTGGGTACAAGTTCTCATCAAGTCTTCTCTAAAGTTTGATATTTTTTACCCTTCACAAAACTTTTCATTCATTGTCCTTGGGTTGGAGGTGGGGAATAATACCAGCCCCCAAGAATATAAAGTGGCAGCAGTGCATTCTGGGAAAGCGCGTGATTAGTCACACAATGTTAATCTGCATCGAAATAATGGAGACCAAATTTCGACCGATCCCCAGCTGTCGCTTTTTTTTTTTCAATGAAAAGAAAAATAAGATTTACAGCGTCAAGCGTCCGTGTGGCTTCAGGGTTGGGGGGGTGGGGGGAGGGAGGTCTGTATTCATTAGGGGCTCACAATGGAGGGGCCGCCTGTTAATGGGCCCAGATGACTTGCTATTGTAGAGCAGGGACATCCTGGGGGTGAGCCGGGAACTTTCTAAAGCCTCGGTGCCGTTCTCAAGCACCTGAGAGATCGAATACAACACGTGTGTAGCCCCCAGGTAGGAGCCCCCTTTACAAGAGCAGCAACCCCGCCATAAAGGACCCTTATAATGAAGCAGCGGATAGGAGTCACATGTGGTGGTAAATGTGGTAGTCACCTGACCGGACCATGGAATGACTGATAACAGGGAGCAATAGTTTGCATTCAATCCTACCGTGAATAGCACGACCGTGGTATTTACAGAATCAGAGCGCGCTAACCGCACCACATGGCGATCACTTACCTGCACTCCGTCCCGCTAGGGTCACATCTTCCATTATTCAGGCACGTTTCTCCCGGCTGCGTACACCGTAAACCTGCAAGAAGCGACACCGTCAGTAGGAGCAACGACAATACAGAGACTAAGTTATCCTTTCAACATTAAAAACACCCGTATTATACCATGTATCGGGAAGGATTTTGCTATGGGCAGAGTTCCCCGGGCGCTGCTCAGTCACTAGAGCCAACCACAAGTGTCCCGATACCCTGACCGTCAGTCTGGTCCTCCTTGTCGGCTGGGGCGCTGACGGGCACTGCACATAGGAGGGCACTACCCTGCAGACATACGGTCACCTGCGTGTTTATTGCTGCGGTCGCCTGTGCAGGGGGTTGACAGGGACATGTTATTTCCTGCACCGCAGCCTGGAGCAGAAAACAAAGAAATTCACTAAGCTGGGGGTGGGGGCGACGACACCGGCAGCCGCAGGTCTACAACCTCTGTGACTACAAGTCTCAGCCAGCTGGGCCAGTTAGTGGTACGCTAGGAGTTGTAGTGTTTCGTTTAGTCGTCATTATTTCCTCGACTCTCTTCCCAGTTAGTTTATTCACCCCCGACCCGAGACCCATAAACACCCCCCCCACCAAGAAGAAAAGTTTAGAAATATGAAGACTAGACAATGCTGCATCTGAGGGGTCATTCCGCTGCTTCACTATTGATGGAGTAACACCCCCAAGTGTCCTGAAGTGCCCAGTGTGGAGGAGGGGAAGTGCGACATACAAACAGCTCCCCCACCACCCCTCCGGGCTGCTCCTGGGAAAACACAACAGCTGCAGAGCAGGGTCTATTCTTCATCCCCAACAAAGAGGGAAATCAGAGCCGGCCATTGTGAGGAGCTCCGCACACCTCTCGCCACATTGTTCAGCACAGGGCAGGAATCCATGTCCCACTCCCCCCGTCACTTAATACCTGCAGCCGGAGCTCTAATAACCCCCTGCTAGGAGAGCACACTGCCACCTGTGTCTGGAGAGGGGGCATCAAAGTGAAGGTCAATCAACAAGATCCCACCTGTGAGGCCAAAGCTGCCATGACACTACAACCCCCAGCAGGCTCTGGTAACCACTGCTCATATAAATCCTGGACTCTGACACCCCACGTGTGGAGCGTCCCCCAGATAAGCAGCTTGGAGGAGCCCATAACGGAGCAGAATTACAATGACGACTGGGTGACAATCCGGTTATGTCGGCCATATTGGAAGTCGCCAATATAACTAGTAAAAAAGGGGACAGAACAGGGCGACTCCGACTCCTATATTTATTGGGGTTTATTATTTTTGGGAACTGCTCTAATAATGAATCACTTGGAAATTCAGCATCTTAATAAACCAGACAAGTCTCCCCACCCCCCATATTACCCGGCAAGTCATTCTGCGATAGGAAATGAATGATGTGAGCCCTGAAACTAGACGGGGAAAGTCTGCGCCTTCAGATCACGGTAGAGGAACAGAAACGGCTCCAAAACAAGTTCAGCAAATCATCGAATGTTCTACTCCACCCTAATGGGGTGTGAGCGGATCCGCAAACACCAGAAATAAAACACTCCACCAGTCAGGTCCCTGCACCACTGCGGCCTGAGGACGGGCAAAGCCGGGGACCCAGGAACCGTCCTAGAAACCCATCAACAATCCTTAAAGTAGCTTGTTAACCCCCTCCACGCTGAAGGCAGAAAACAATCACTGGACCCCGGTCTCCTCAATCGTCAGAACTCGGGGGTGAAATATTGACAAGAAACTTTGCAGCGTGTGAAAAGCAAACCTTCAATAGTAATTGAGTCTTATCTACTTCATGATCTGACCACTGGGGGTGCCATTCTCTAAGTCCTTACATCTACTGGGAATAAAGCAGTGAAGCGAAGTTCCCTGTGCCCGCTGCAGTTACCACCCGTGCAGGGTGAGAGGTTGTACATGAGATTAAGGAGAGATACGAGGCCTGGACTCCTCTGAGTGGGGGGACTCGGCTTCCGCCACTAAACAGAAAGCAGAAGAATGACTGTCCCCAGTCTGAGTGACAGGAAACCCTCAATTTGGAGCAGACAGTGAAACCGCTGATAATGAATCGCAAGCTCACGGGACAAGAACTTCAGTAACAGCAGATCAGGGGCAGGAGACCGTTACATCACTGCAGAGGCCCAGCTGTGTCTAGTGGCCCCACAATAAGAACGAGCCCAGCGCTGTAACAATATATAATACAGAAGATATAGATATATATACTGTATCTTCAGACACGGAGCTGCCCGCGAGCAGAGAGCACCGCCATACTCCGCAGCGCTGTACACAGGCTTCATCGACAGAAAGGACGACCCAAGGCAACAGCAAGAACTTGGTCACAAGCCACAAACAAGTAACAAACAAGTAACAAACAAGTAACAAATCTCCTGGTCTCCTTTTGGTCTTTTTCTGTTGTTGCCAAAACACTGAGAAATTATACAAAAGAAACAATGAGAAAGTCAAAACAAGAGGTGGATGGTGGAACTACAAGGCCCAGCCGGCTCATAGGACCTTCCTGGGAGTTATGGTGTCCAGGCTGCCTGCACTATGACTGTACAATGATGACAGACCTAGGAAAAGTCAGACGTCCCCGAGGATCACGACGCTGCCCCCCAGTAACGCGCGGGCGACGCGCTGCCCCCCCCCAGTAACGCACGGGCGACACGCTGCCCCCCCAGTAACGCACGGGCGACACGCTGCCCCCCCAGTAACGCACGGGCGACACGCTTCCCCCCCAGTAACGTGCGGGCGACACGCTGCCCCCCCCAGTAACGTGCGGGCGACACGGCCGCTGATACTGAGGAATAACATATAAGAAGCTGCAGCATCACACAGCAGGGGTCCTGAGAACATGTTACCCCCAAACATGAAGCAATTATCCCCCCCCTCCAAAAATAGTCAGCAATAAACTCATTAGCAGCGACTTCAGAGTGTCAGCTCTGCGGAACAGAAGCCAGAGAAGTGTTCAGAGCCTCGTTACATTGTATCAGTCTGTACACAGCTCCTGTCCGTTACATTGTATCAGTCTATACACTGCCCATGTCCGTTACATTATACCAGTCTATACACAGCCCCTGCACGTTACATTGTACCAGTCTGTGCACAGCTCCTGCCCGTTACATTGTATCAGCCTGTACACAGCTCCTGCCCGTTACATTGTATGAGCCTGTACACAGATCCTGTCCGTTACATTGTATCAGTCTGTACACATCTCCTGTCCGTTACGTTGTATCAGTCTGTACAAAGCTCCTGTCCGTTACGTTGTATCAGTCTGTACACAGCTCCTGCCCGTTACATTGTATCAGCCTGTACAAAGCTCCTGCCCGTTACATTGTATCAGCCTGTACAAAGCTCCTGCCCGTTACATTGTATCAGTCTGTACACAGCTCCTGCCCGTTACATTGTATCAGTCTATACACTGCCCATGTCCGTTACATTATACCAGTCTATACACAGCCCCTGCACGTTACATTGTACCAGTCTGTGCACAGCTCCTGCCCGTTACATTGTATCAGCCTGTACACAGCTCCTGCCCGTTACATTGTATGAGCCTGTACACAGATCCTGTCCGTTACATTGTATCAGTCTGTACACATCTCCTGTCCGTTACGTTGTATCAGTCTGTACAAAGCTCCTGTCCGTTACGTTGTATCAGTCTGTACACAGCTCCTGCCCGTTACATTGTATCAGCCTGTACAAAGCTCCTGCCCGTTACATTGTATCAGCCTGTACACAGCTCCTGCCCGTTACATTGTATCAGTCTGTACACAGCTCCTGCCCGTTACATTGTATCAGTCTGTACACAGCTCCTGCCCGTTACATTGTATCAGTCTGTACACAGCTCCTGTCCGTTACATTGTATCAGTCTGTACACAGCTCCTGTCCGTTACATTGTATCAGTCTGTACACAGCTCCTGTCCGTTACATTGTATCAGTCTGTACACAGCTCCTGTCCGTTACGTTGTATCAGTCTGTACACAGCTCCTGTCCGTTACATTGTATCAGTCTGTACACAGCTCCTGTCCGTTACATTGTATCAGTCTGTACACAGCTCCTGTCCGTTACATTGTATCAGTCTGTACACAGCTCCTGTCCGTTACGTTTTATCAGTCTGTACACAGCTCCTGTCCGTTACATTGTATCAGTCTATGCACAGCTCCTGTCCGTTACATTGTATCAGTCTGTACACAGCTCCTGTCCGTTACATTGTATCAGTCTGTGCACAGCCCGTGTCCGTTACATTGTATCAGTCTGTACACAGCTCCTGTCCGTTACATTGTATCAGTCTGTACACAGCTCCTGTCCGTTACATTGTATCAGTCTGTACACAGCTCCTGTCCGTTACATTGTATCAGTCTGTACACAGCTCCTGTCCGTTACATTGTATCAGTCTATACACAGCTCCTGTCCGTTACATTGGATCAGTCTGTACACAGCTCCTGTCCGTTACATTATACCAGTCTATACACAGCCCGTGTCCGTTACATTGTATCAGTCTGTACACAGCTCCTGTCCGTTACATTGTATCGGTCTATACACAGCCCCTGCACATGACATTGTATCAGTCTGTACACAACTCCTGTCCGTTACATTGTATCGGTTTATACACAGCCCTTGCACGTTACATTGTATCAGTCTTTACACAGCTCCTGTCCGTTACATTGTATCCGTCTATGCACAGCTCCTGTCCGTTACATTGTAGATACAGGAGTGTGGAGTGCCAGCTCTTGGGCTCAGTCTTTACCTTGAGTGGTGACCGTCATCGCCAGGACCAGTATAACGGCGGCTCCTGCCCCCTCCATTCCTCCTGGATGCGGCTACACCAGACACATAAGTCCCGGGGGCTCCACAACTAATAACCACAGCAGCCCGGGCACCGAAGCCCGCACAATGACCAGATCCCTCCGCCACAGGTGTCCCCGGAGTCCGCACAATGTCCTGGCCTCTCCGCCACAGGTGTCCCCAGAGGGCGCACAATGTCCTGGTCCCTCCGCCACAGGTGTTCCCGGAGACCACAATCTCCTCCAAGTCTCAGCAGGGAAATGCGGAGCTGGGCGGCCGTGCAGAGCTGAGTGTGTGCGCCGTGTCTCCTTCCGCGGGCGGGACTACTTCTCTAAAAAACTTCTAAAGTTGTGACTTGTGTCGGCGGAGGGATCCGGGCGCTGCGCTCATTACCATGTGAATGGGAGTGTGTGGAGGGCGCAGCCGGGAGGAGGGGACTGGACGGGACCCTGCGGGCGTCTTGGTGGCTTTTGTCTTCTAGTAGAAGGGACTGAGCAGAATGGTGACAGGAAGCGTTGTCAGAGGTCTGGTGACAGGAAGCGCTGCCAGGGGACTACAAAGCCCAGCAGCGTGCAGGTCTTGATTGGTAGTTACATAACGTCAGATCATGCGGTGGTGAAGAGGAAATCATGGGGTGCAGAAGTTGCTGATACTTGTAGTTCTCCAGCAGTCAGGGCAGGGTGGGTGAGGGTGTGATCACTGGTACGGTCATCGTTCGGCGATCATTCTCGATCTCTACGACAAGCTGGATTCACACAGTGCGTTTTTTAAGGCCTTTTCCTTTAGATCGATAACGCTGCCACCAGATGTTACGTCTTAGTATAGAGAACGCTTCATTATGGTTCTGGGGGTCGGGGACGTTTTTTTCATAGACTTCTCAGTAGGACTTGAAAAACGCCATAAAAAAGACGTAATATTTAAGCGCTGGCGTTTTTCATGCATTTAAACGCCAGACAGGATCCCTGTGTGAATGAGGCTGTAACGTGGCGGACCAAGCATGAGCGTTCAGCCTGAGCGGGGACCCCCGGCCACGCACCACCCTCCGCAGCAGTACATCACACCCATTCAGGGTAATAGAGGGGGTCAGGACTGGGGGGGCTCTCTCCATATGCCCCATTACGGTACATAGAAAGGAATTGTCCAAAAGTCATGTGACTTGTCAGGAGAACTAGTGTGAATTACACCCTGTGAATACAACCATCTGCCAAGTGCAGCGCTGCATCCCCTCCCCCTCTGCGTCACTGGGGGGGTCATTTTGGTGAATCCCCCCTGCAGTAATGAATGGGAGTCCAGACAATGTGACGTGGAGCCACCATAACCCCAGGCTGCTGCTCAGGGTAAACGTTAGGACACGAGGCTTCAGAATGTCGTATTTCCGAGTCCTGCTCACACAGCTGAGGGTTCGTTACAAAGCGTTGCTTTATCTGGTAATCCAAGTTACGAGGAATTACTTACTAATGAACCCCCCAAAACTCAGGAAAAACATAATGGCCCAAATTGACTGCGCTGTGTAGTAGTTATAAGGCGTAAACTTAGACCAGGCAGCACAAACCGCGCCAAACTTATCACCGTGCCGCTGGCTGGTTGTGTATGTACTGCTCACGCTCTGCATTATGGAGATGTAGTGCTCACACTGGGTACTCAATAATAAAATATAGAAGATGGTATTTCCCATAATACGATACACCAGAATGCAGAGTATTGCGGTGTGCCTATCATCATAGAATTGTGAATGCAGCTCTGGATGTGACTGGAGTATAAAACATGATGTAGTACAAGACCCGTCAACAACGGATGTACAAAGTTACTCCTCTTTATAGGATACTACATGATGGATGCTGGGGGTGGGATTGCTCCGATATTACATACCCCGCTGCCGTCCATGTATGCCCCCGCCCCTGTAATTTAGGACATTTAATTTGCTTATAGATGATGGAAATAGAGGAGACTGGGCGAGTCGGGCTTCACTAGTCTCCAGGTATTTTGCAGAGCTGCTATGGTTTTCTGGCACCGCTGGTACCACCCTCACTTTGCGGCACCCACATGCCACAGGGTGATATCAGACTGATAATGTGTTTATCCACAGGATGAAGTGAGGTCTGAGGGGAATTCTCAAGTTTAAAACAAGTTATTTGAAGTGAAAATAAGTAACTTAATGATTGGAAATCCCCCGACAGACTGAGGGTGGCATTACCCTGCCCGTCACTACAAATGCATGGCACTGATGGGGGATTTACAGCATTATTAAAAAAAAGCCTTCCCCAGGCCGTGCCAGTATCAGGTACCCGGCCGCTACAGGAAGCTGCACCCCACACCTGGAGGAGATCTGGTTTAGGCCACATTCACACAGCAGGATTTTGGATCAGTTTTTGGAAGCCAGAACCAGCGGTGGGTCTTACACAGAGAAGAAGTACAGTGGAAGATTTCTACGTCTCTTATATCTTGGATGCGCTCCTAGTTTTGGCTTAAAAAATACTGATGCAATACGCCGTCGTGTGAATGTGGCCTTACAGTGTAGATTTCCATAATCACTACAAAATCAACACGATTTTATGCCGACTTTACCAAAATAGTGGCAAAAAAGACAAACTAGCTTATTACTAATAATCAGTCCTGAGCTTTCTACTAATAATCAGTCCTGAGCTTTCTACTAATAATCAGTCCTGAGCTTTCTACTAATAATCAGTCCTGAGCTTTTTACTAATAATCAGACCTGAGCTTTCTACTAATAATCAGTCCTGAGCTTTCTACTAATAATCAGACCTGAGCTTTTTACTAATAATCAGACCTGAGCTTTCTACTAATAATCAGTCCTGAGCTTTCTACTAATAATCAGACCTGAGCTTTTTACTAATAATCAGACCTGAGCTTTCTACTAATAATCAGTCCTGAGCTTTCTACTAATAATCAGACCTGAGCTTTCTACTAATAATCAGACCTGAGCTTTCTACTAATAATCAGACCTGAGCTTTTTACTAATAATCAGACCTGAGCTTTCTACTAATAATCAGTCCTGAGCTTTCTACTAATAATCAGTCCTGAGCTTTTTACTAATAATCAGACCTGAGCTTTCTACTAATAATCAGACCTGAGCTTTCTACTAATAATCAGTCCTGAGCTTTTTACTAATAATCAGACCTGAGCTTTTTACTAATAATCAGTCCTGAGCTTTCTACTAATAATCAGACCTGAGCTTTCTACTAATAATCAGTCCTGAGCTTTTTACTAATAATCAGACCTGAGCTTTTTACTAATAATCAGTCCTGAGCTTTCTACTAATAATCAGACCTGAGCTTTCTACTAATAATCAGTCCTGAGCTTTTTACTAATAATCAGACCTGAGCTTTTTACTAATAATCAGTCCTGAGCTTTCTACTAATAATCAGATCTGAGCTTTCTACTAATAAACAGTCCTGAGCTTTCTACTAATAATCAGACCTGAGCTTTTTACTAATAATCAGACCTGAGCTTTCTACTAATAATCAGTCCTGAGCTTTCTACTAATAATCAGTCCTGAGCTTTCTACTAATAATCAGTCCTGAGCTTTTTACTAATAATCAGACCTGAGCTTTCTACTAATAATCAGTCCTGAGCTTTTTACTAATAATCAGATCTGAGCTTTCTACTAATAATCAGTCCTGAGCTTTCTACTAATAATCAGTCCTGAGCTTATTACTAATAATCAGTCCTGAGCTTTTTACTAATAATCAGACCTGAGCTTTCTACTAATAATCAGTCCTGAGCTTTTTACTAATAATCAGACCTGAGCTTTCTACTAATAATCAGTCCTGAGCTTTCTACTAATAATCAGTCCTGAGCTTTCTACTAATAATCAGACCTGAGCTTTTTACTAATAATCAGACCTGAGCTTTCTACTAATAATCAGTCCTGAGCTTTCTACTAATAATCAGTCCTGAGCTTTCTACTAATAATCAGTCCTGAGCTTTCTACTAATAATCAGACCTGAGCTTTTTACTAATAATCAGTCCTGAGCTTTTTACTAATAATCAGTCCTGAGCTTTCTACTAATAATCAGTCCTGAGCTTTCTACTAATAATCAGTCCTGAGCTTTCTACTAATAATCAGACCTGAGCTTTCTACTAATAATCAGACCTGAGCTTTCTACTAATAATCAGTCCTGAGCTTTCTACTAATAATCAGACCTGAGCTTTTTACTAATAATCAGTCCTGAGCTTTCTACTAATAATCAGACCTGAGCTTTCTACTAATAATCAGATCTGAGCTTTCTACTAATAATCAGTCCTGAGCTTTCTACTAATAATCAGTCCTGAGCTTTCTACTAATAATCAGTCCTGAGCTTTTTACTAATAATCAGACCTGAGCTTTTTACTAATAATCAGACCTGAGCTTTCTACTAATAATCAGTCCTGAGCTTTCTACTAATAATCAGTCCTGAGCTTTCTACTAATAATCAGACCTGAGCTTTTTACTAATAATCAGACCTGAGCTTTCTACTAATAATCAGTCCTGAGCTTTCTACTAATAATCAGTCCTGAGCTTTCTACTAATAATCAGTCCTGAGCTTTCTACTAATAATCAGACCTGAGCTTTTTACTAATAATCAGACCTGAGCTTTCTACTAATAATCAGTCCTGAGCTTTCTACTAATAATCAGTCCTGAGCTTTCTACTAATAATCAGTCCTGAGCTTTCTACTAATAATCAGACCTGAGCTTTCTACTAATAATCAGTCCTGAGCTTTCTACTAATAATCAGTCCTGAGCTTTCTACTAATAATCAGTCCTGAGCTTTCTACTAATAATCAGTCCTGAGCTTATTACTAATAATCAGTCCTGAGCTTTCTACTAATAATCAGTCCTGAGCTTTTTACTAATAATCAGTCCTGAGCTTTCTACTAATAATCAGTCCTGAGCTTTTTACTAATAATCAGTCCTGAGCTTTCTACTAATAATCAGATCTGAGCTTTTTACTAATAATCAGTCCTGAGCTTTCTACTAATAATCAGTCCTGAGCTTTCTACTAATAATCAGTCCTGAGCTTTTTACTAATAATCAGACCTGAGCTTTCTACTAATAAACAGTCCTGAGCTTTCTACTAATAATCAGTCCTGAGCTTTCTACTAATAAACAGTCCTGAGCTTTCTACTAATAATCAGTCCTGAGCTTTTTACTAATAATCAGACCTGAGCTTTCTACTAATAATCAGTCCTGAGCTTTTTACTAATAATCAGACCTGAGCTTTCTACTAATAATCAGTCCTGAGCTTTCTACTAATAATCAGTCCTGAGCTTTCTACTAATAATCAGACCTGAGCTTTTTACTAATAATCAGACCTGAGCTTTCTACTAATAATCAGTCCTGAGCTTTCTACTAATAAACAGTCCTGAGCTTTCTACTAATAATCAGTCCTGAGCTTTCTAGTAATAATCAGACCTGAGCTTTTTACTAATAATCAGACCTGAGCTTTCTACTAATAATCAGACCTGAGCTTTCTACTAATAATCAGTCCTGAGCTTTCTACTAATAATCAGACCTGAGCTTTCTACTAATAATCAGTCCTGAGCTTTCTACTAATAATCAGTCCTGAGCTTTCTACTAATAATCAGTCCTGAGCTTTCTACTAATAATCAGACCTGAGCTTTTTACTAATAATCAGACCTGAGCTTTCTACTAATAATCAGACCTGAGCTTTCTACTAATAATCAGTCCTGAGCTTTCTACTAATAATCAGACCTGAGCTTTCTACTAATAATCAGTCCTGAGCTTTCTACTAATAATCAGACCTGAGCTTTTTACTAATAATCAGACCTGAGCTTTCTACTAATAATCAGTCCTGAGCTTTTTACTAATAATCAGACCTGAGCTTTTTACTAATAATCAGTCCTGAGCTTTTTACTAATAATCAGTCCTGAGCTTTTTACTAATAATCAGACCTGAGCTTTTTACTAATAATCAGTCCTGAGCTTTCTACTAATAATCAGTCCTGAGCTTTTTACTAATAATCAGTCCTGAGCTTTCTACTAATAATCAGATCTGAGCTTTTTACTAATAATCAGTCCTGAGCTTTTTACTAATAATCAGTCCTGAGCTTTCTACTAATAATCAGTCCTGAGCTTTTTACTAATAATCAGACCTGAGCTTTCTACTAATAAACAGTCCTGAGCTTTCTACTAATAATCAGTCCTGAGCTTTCTACTAATAAACAGTCCTGAGCTTTCTACTAATAATCAGTCCTGAGCTTTTTACTAATAATCAGACCTGAGCTTTCTACTAATAATCAGTCCTGAGCTTTTTACTAATAATCAGACCTGAGCTTTCTACTAATAATCAGTCCTGAGCTTTCTACTAATAAACAGTCCTGAGCTTTCTACTAATAATCAGTCCTGAGCTTTCTACTAATAATCAGACCTGAGCTTTTTACTAATAATCAGACCTGAGCTTTCTACTAATAATCAGTCCTGAGCTTTCTACTAATAAACAGTCCTGAGCTTTCTACTAATAATCAGTCCTGAGCTTTCTACTAATAATCAGACCTGAGCTTTTTACTAATAATCAGACCTGAGCTTTCTACTAATAATCAGACCTGAGCTTTCTACTAATAATCAGTCCTGAGCTTTCTACTAATAATCAGACCTGAGCTTTTTACTAATAATCAGACCTGAGCTTTCTACTAATAATCAGACCTGAGCTTTCTACTAATAATCAGTTCTGAGCTTTCTACTAATAATCAGACCTGAGCTTTCTACTAATAATCAGTCCTGAGCTTTCTACTAATAATCAGTCCTGAGCTTTCTACTAATAATCAGTCCTGAGCTTTCTACTAATAATCAGTTCTGAGCTTTCTACTAATAATCAGACCTGAGCTTTCTACTAATAATCAGTCCTGAGCTTTCTACTAATAATCAGTCCTGAGCTTTCTACTAATAATCAGACCTGAGCTTTTTACTAATAATCAGACCTGAGCTTTCTACTAATAATCAGTCCTGAGCTTTCTACTAATAATCAGTCCTGAGCTTTTTACTAATAATCAGATCTGAGCTTTCTACTAATAATCAGACCTGAGCTTTCTACTAATAATCAGTCCTGAGCTTTCTACTAATAATCAGTCCTGAGCTTTTTACTAATAATCAGTCCTGAGCTTTCTACTAATAATCAGTCCTGAGCTTTTTACTAATAATCAGATCTGAGCTTTTTACTAATAATCAGATCTGAGCTTTTTACTAATAATCAGATCTGAGCTTTTTACTAATAATCAGACCTGAGCTTTCTACTAATAATCAGATCTGAGCTTTTTACTAATAATCAGATCTGAGCTTTCTACTAATAATCAGTCCTGAGCTTTCTACTAATAATCAGTGCTGAGCTTTCTACTAATAATCAGTCCTGAGCTTTCTACTAATAATCAGTCCTGAGCTTTCTACTAATAATCAGACCTGAGCTTTTTACTAATAATCAGACCTGAGCTTTCTACTAATAATCATTCCTGAGCTTTCTACTAATAATCAGTACTGAGCTTTCTACTAATAATCAGATCTGAGCTTTCTACTAATAATCAGATCTGAGCTTTTTACTAATAATCAGTCCTGAGCTTTCTACTAATAATCAGTCCTGAGCTTTCTACTAATAATCAGACCTGAGCTTTCTACTAATAATCAGATCTGAGCTTTCTACTAATAATCAGTCCTGAGCTTTCTACTAATAATCAGTCCTGAGCTTTCTACTAATAATCAGTTCTGAGCTTTCTACTAATAATCAGTCCTGAGCTTTCTACTAATAATCAGTTCTGAGCTTTCTACTAATAATCAGTCCTGAGCTTTCTACTAATAATCAGTCCTGAGCTTTTTACTAATAATCAGTCCTGAGCTTTCTACTAATAATCAGATCTGAGCTTTTTACTAATAATCAGTCCTGAGCTTTCTACTAATAATCAGTCCTGAGCTTTCTACTAATAATCAGTCCTGAGCTTTCTACTAATAATCAGACCTGAGCTTTCTACTAATAATCAGATCTGAGCTTTTTACTAATAATCAGATCTGAGCTTTTTTACTAATAATCAGTCCTGAGCTTTTTACTAATAATCAGACCTGAGCTTTCTACTAATAATCAGACCTGAGCTTTCTACTAATAATCAGTCCTGAGCTTTTTACTAATAATCAGTCCTGAGCTTTTTACTAATAATCAGACCTGAGCTTTTTACTAATAATCAGTCCTGAGCTTTCTACTAATAATCAGTCCTGAGCTTTTTACTAATAATCAGATCTGAGCTTTCTACTAATAATCAGACCTGAGCTTTTTACTAATAATCAGATCTGAGCTTTTTACTAATAATCAGTCCTGAGCTTTCTACTAATAATCAGATCTGAGCTTTTTACTAATAATCAGACCTGAGCTTTTTACTAATAATCAGACCTGAGCTTTTTACTAATAATCAGACCTGAGCTTTCTACTAATAATCAGTCCTGAGCTTTTTACTAATAATCAGTCCTGAGCTTTCTACTAATAATCAGTCCTGAGCTTTCTACTAATAATCAGTCCTGAGCTTTCTACTAATAATCAGTCCTGAGCTTTCTACTAATAATCAGATCTGAGCTTTCTACTAATAATCAGATCTGAGCTTTCTACTAATAATCAGTCCTGAGCTTTCTACTAATAATCAGACCTGAGCTTTTTACTAATAATCAGACCTGAGCTTTTTACTAATAATCAGTCCTGAGCTTTCTACTAATAATCAGATCTGAGCTTTTTACTAATAATCAGACCTGAGCTTTTTACTAATAATCAGACCTGAGCTTTTTACTAATAATCAGACCTGAGCTTTCTACTAATAATCAGTCCTGAGCTTTTTACTAATAATCAGTCCTGAGCTTTCTACTAATAATCAGTCCTGAGCTTTCTACTAATAATCAGTCCTGAGCTTTCTACTAATAATCAGTCCTGAGCTTTCTACTAATAATCAGATCTGAGCTTTCTACTAATAATCAGATCTGAGCTTTCTACTAATAATCAGTCCTGAGCTTTCTACTAATAATCAGACCTGAGCTTTTTACTAATAATCAGACCTGAGCTTTTTACTAATAATCAGACCTGAGCTTTCTACTAATAATCAGATCTGAGCTTTTTACTAATAATCAGACCTGAGCTTTTAACTAATAATCAGACCTGAGCTTTTTACTAATAATCAGACCTGAGCTTTTTACTAATAATCAGATCTGAGCTTTCTACTAATAATCAGACCTGAGCTTTCTACTAATAATCAGTCCTGAGCTTTCTACTAATAATCAGTCCTGAGCTTTTTACTAATAATCAGTCCTGAGCTTTTTACTAATAATCAGACCTGAGCTTTTTACTAATAATCAGATCTGAGCTTTCTACTAATAATCAGACCTGAGCTTTCTACTAATAATCAGACCTGAGCTTTCTACTAATAATCAGTCCTGAGCTTTTTACTAATAATCAGTCCTGAGCTTTTTACTAATAATCAGACCTGAGCTTTTTACTAATAATCAGACCTGAGCTTTCTACTAATAATCAGTCCTGAGCTTTTTACTAATAATCAGACCTGAGCTTTTTACTAATAATCAGACCTGAGCTTTCTACTAATAATCAGACCTGAGCTTTTTACTAATAATCAGACCTGAGCTTTCTACTAATAATCAGTCCTGAGCTTTTTACTAATAATCAGTCCTGAGCTTTCTACTAATAATCAGTCCTGAGCTTTCTACTAATAATCAGTCCTGAGCTTTCTACTAATAATCAGTCCTGAGCTTTCTACTAATAATCAGTCCTGAGCTTTCTACTAATAATCAGTCCTGAGCTTTCTACTAATAATCAGATCTGAGCTTTCTACTAATAATCAGATCTGAGCTTTCTACTAATAATCAGTCCTGAGCTTTCTACTAATAATCAGACCTGAGCTTTTTACTAATAATCAGACCTGAGCTTTCTACTAATAATCAGTCCTGAGCTTTCTACTAATAATCAGACCTGAGCTTTCTACTAATAATCAGTCCTGAGCTTTTTACTAATAATCAGATCTGAGCTTTTTACTAATAATCAGACCTGAGCTTTCTACTAATAATAAGTCCTGAGCTTTCTACTAATAATCAGACCTGAGCTTTCTACTAATAATCAGACCTGAGCTTTCTACTAATAATCAGTCCTGAGCTTTCTACTAATAATCAGTCCTGAGCTTTCTACTAATAATCAGTCCTGAGCTTTCTACTAATAATCAGTCCTGAGCTTTCTACTAATAATCAGTCCTGAGCTTTCTACTAATAATCAGTCCTGAGCTTTCTACTAATAATCAGACCTGAGCTTTCTACTAATAATCAGTCCTGAGCTTTTTACTAATAATCAGTCCTGAGCTTTTTACTAATAATCAGACCTGAGCTTTTTACTAATAATCAGACCTGAGCTTTCTACTAATAATCAGTCCTGAGCTTTTTACTAATAATCAGACCTGAGCTTTTTACTAATAATCAGACCTGAGCTTTCTACTAATAATCAGACCTGAGCTTTTTACTAATAATCAGACCTGAGCTTTCTACTAATAATCAGTCCTGAGCTTTTTACTAATAATCAGTCCTGAGCTTTCTACTAATAATCAGTCCTGAGCTTTCTACTAATAATCAGTCCTGAGCTTTCTACTAATAATCAGTCCTGAGCTTTCTACTAATAATCAGTCCTGAGCTTTCTACTAATAATCAGTCCTGAGCTTTCTACTAATAATCAGATCTGAGCTTTCTACTAATAATCAGATCTGAGCTTTCTACTAATAATCAGTCCTGAGCTTTCTACTAATAATCAGACCTGAGCTTTTTACTAATAATCAGACCTGAGCTTTCTACTAATAATCAGTCCTGAGCTTTCTACTAATAATCAGACCTGAGCTTTCTACTAATAATCAGTCCTGAGCTTTTTACTAATAATCAGATCTGAGCTTTTTACTAATAATCAGACCTGAGCTTTCTACTAATAATAAGTCCTGAGCTTTCTACTAATAATCAGACCTGAGCTTTCTACTAATAATCAGACCTGAGCTTTCTACTAATAATCAGTCCTGAGCTTTCTACTAATAATCAGTCCTGAGCTTTCTACTAATAATCAGTCCTGAGCTTTCTACTAATAATCAGACCTGAGCTTTCTACTAATAATCAGTCCTGAGCTTTTTACTAATAATCAGTCCTGAGCTTTCTACTAATAATCAGTCCTGAGCTTTCTACTAATAATCAGTCCTGAGCTTTCTACTAATAATCAGTCCTGAGCTTTCTACTAATAATCAGTCCTGAGCTTTCTACTAATAATCAGTCCTGAGCTTTCTACTAATAATCAGATCTGAGCTTTCTACTAATAATCAGTCCTGAGCTTTCTACTAATAATCAGTCCTGAGCTTTCTACTAATAATCAGATCTGAGCTTTCTACTAATAATCAGTCCTGAGCTTTCTACTAATAATCAGTCCTGAGCTTTCTACTAATAATCAGACCTGAGCTTTCTACTAATAATCAGTCCTGAGCTTTTTACTAATAATCAGTCCTGAGCTTTCTACTAATAATCAGTCCTGAGCTTTTTACTAATAATCAGACCTGAGCTTTCTACTAATAATCAGTCCTGAGCTTTTTACTAATAATCAGTCCTGAGCTTTTTACTAATAATCAGTCCTGAGCTTTCTACTAATAATCAGTCCTGAGCTTTCTACTAATAATCAGACCTGAGCTTTCTACTAATAATCAGTCCTGAGCTTTCTACTAATAATCAGTCCTGAGCTTTTTACTAATAATCAGTCCTGAGCTTTCTACTAATAATCAGTCCTGAGCTTTCTACTAATAATCAGTCCTGAGCTTTCTACTAATAATCAGTCCTGAGCTTTCTACTAATAATCAGACCTGAGCTTTTTACTAATAATCAGTCCTGAGCTTTCTACTAATAATCAGTCCTGAGCTTTCTACTAATAATCAGTCCTGAGCTTTTTACTAATAATCAGATTTGAGCTTTCTACTAATAATCAGATCTGAGCTTTCTACTAATAATCAGTACTGAGCTTTCTACTAATAATCAGACCTGAGCTTTCTACTAATAATCAGTCCTGAGCTTTTTACTAATAATCAGACCTGAGCTTTCTACTAATAATCAGACCTGAGCTTTTTACTAATAATCAGTCCTGAGCTTTTTACTAATAATCAGTCCTGAGCTTTCTACTAATAATCAGACCTGAGCTTTCTACTAATAATCAGACCTGAGCTTTTTACTAATAATCAGTCCTGAGCTTTCTACTAATAATCAGTCCTGAGCTTTCTACTAATAATCAGTCCTGAGCTTTCTACTAATAATCAGACCTGAGCTTTCTACTAATAATCAGACCTGAGCTTTTTACTAATAATCAGATCTGAGCTTTCTAGTAATAATCAGTCCTGAGCTTTCTACTAATAATCAGTCCTGAGCTTTTTACTAATAATCAGACCTGAGCTTTCTACTAATAATCAGTCCTGAGCTTTCTACTAATAATCAGTCCTGAGCTTTTTACTAATAATCAGTCCTGAGCTTTTTACTAATAATCAGATCTGAGCTTTTTACTAATAATCAGTCCTGAGCTTTTTACTAATAATCAGATCTGAGCTTTTTACTAATAATCAGATCTGAGCTTTCTACTAATAATCAGTCCTGAGCTTTTTACTAATAATCAGTCCTGAGCTTTTTACTAATAATCAGACCTGAGCTTTTTACTAATAATCAGATCTGAGCTTTTTACTAATAATCAGTCCTGAGCTTTCTACTAATAATCAGTCCTGAGCTTTCTACTAATAATCAGTCCTGAGCTTTTTACTAATAATCAGTCCTGAGCTTTCTACTAATAATCAGTCCTGAGCTTTCTACTAATAATCAGTCCTGAGCTTTCTACTAATAATCAGTCCTGAGCTTTCTACTAATAATCAGTCCTGAGCTTTCTACTAATAATCAGTCCTGAGCTTTCTACTAATAATCAGATCTGAGCTTTCTACTAATAATCAGATCTGAGCTTTATACTAATAATCAGTCCTGAGCTTTTTACTAATAATCAGTCCTGAGCTTTTTACTAATAATCAGTCCTGAGCTTTTTACTAATAATCAGTCCTGAGTTTTTTTTTACTAATAATCAGACCTGAGCTTTCTACTAATAATCAGATCTGAGCTTTATACTAATAATCAGTCCTGAGCTTTTTACTAATAATCAGTCCTGAGCTTTTTACTAATAATCAGTCCTGAGCTTTTTTTTTACTAATAACCAGCTCAGTTCTAAGTTTCTTTGCTGTTTTGAACATTCTTGGCCTAGCGAACATGTGACTTGGGAGTGCATATTAAGTTATTTCCGTCTCCCGTCTGTCACAAGTTTGTGCATTTGCTCAATTACATTCCTAATAACTTCAGTCTGATCTTTTTCAGTGAGTTTAGGGCTGTTTTTTTTGTACACAGAGTCTTAGCCAATGACAGGACTAGAGAGTTTGGAGGAAAACATGTGCAGCGTCTTCAATCTGGAATAATCCGCATCGTTCTACCTGCAACTTTTTAAAAGAAAACATCCCGCTCGATTCATAACACGCTAATGACACAAAGCACGATCCCAGCTCCCGGAGATGATCTGCCCAGACATGTCCCCTTCACTCTACACACAGAGCAGTCATGGGAGACGACAGCTGCCTCGCACCGCACCGGATACGCCTCTTTACAGCTGCCTCACACCGCACCGGATACGCCTCTTTACAGCTGCCTCACACCGCACCGGATCGCCTCTTTACAGCTGCCTCACACCGCACCGGATCGCCTCTTTACAGCTGCCTCGCACCGCACCGGATCGCCTCTTTACAGCTGCCTCGCACCGCACCGGATCGCCTCTTTACAGCTGCCTCACACCGCACCGGATCGCCTCTTTACAGCTGCAGAAAACCGTAAAAGTACCATTTTAAAATGGCAGAATTGCATAAACAACAACTCCGTCATAATCATCGATCATCGTTCCCTTCTGATAATAAGGTCGTGGGTGGCAGGGACCTCCTGTCACTAATAGTGCGGTCACCTGTAAGGGCCCATTCACACGAACGTGGATAACGTCCGTACGTTGCGCATGCAAATAATGTGCAGCACACGGATCAATTGATTTCAATGGGGCCGTTTACACATGCGTGAGTTTCCTATGGGCCAATGCACACGACCGTGCACTGCCTGGATCACAAAATAGAATAGGACATGTCATTGTACGGATCACAACTGCGGTCCGTGCTCATTGAAGTGAGTGCACATCTTGTGTGTGCACGGTCCGTGATCGCGGACGGCCCATGGATGACACTCCTCGCTCCATTCGTGCCATAATCACGGACCGTGCCTGTGGTCGAGAGCATGAGGCCTTAGTGAGGGTCAAGGCTTAATCCCCCAGACATGAAAAGGCCATTGGTAATATCTCCGGACTGCTCTTTTATACATCCCTATTCCTGCGGTGTACCGGGTGTGGTTGGTGGTGAGGCTGTGTGGCATCTTGGGTGGCCACGGCTGTCATTTATTATGGACGCTGCATGTAATAATCCCCGGCCTCTTGGCAGATGCATCCCAGGAGTACAGAGGGGACCCAAGCCTGAGAAATGCGACCACCCTGCACATTGTACGCTGCGTTTTTGTAACAAAAACAAAAAAGATAAGCGCGGCATTGTTTTTACGTGCGCAGACGGGACGATTCTGTATCGCTGCGTAAACATTACACCCGTATGAACAGACTTTGCACATCTGCCAAATGTTGTTCTTTCGCCTTCCAGAGATCAGCTCTGCTGTATATTCCCCTCCACGCAGAACACAGGCTTTTTTGGCGCAATCCCGACTGTATAGAGTGTTGGCGTGGGAATGTTGACTTAGCCGAACAGTTGCCTTGGGCAGAGTCTAAGCTGGAGTTTGTATTAGTGAGGAATATTTCTCTATTCTTGGAATAATCCCCCGCAGGTCTGTGTGGGGAGAACAGAGAAGCAGATGATTTTAGTGGTCCCCGCGCCGCTCCAGAGACTGTAATTACCGCCCATTACCATTAGACCTCATGCACACTGCTCTGTCCTGCAGCGCATGCAGCTTTCTACTACAGAAGTGCAGGGTCTCTGTGGGTGCCATACAATGCTCGGCCGGGGAAAATACCTCCATATATACAGAGTCCGATGGAGAACGCCATGATTATTCTTTGAAATGTGTCAGAAAGAACCGCGGTATGCAGCTCTATGGCAAATTCTCTTACAACTCTGTATAAAAAAAAATACAGCCGTGTGCAGGGGCCGCGAGGGAGGTCAGGACAGGATCGTACCGATCCATGTCCTGCTGCCCATATTACCGGCAATAGGGTGGGCGTTGGGGTGGTAGATTCAGCAGGTGCAGAATGGTCTACCACGTGGGTGAATATTTCCAGTACGTCTCCGCATTAGTTTGATACTCTGCACAAATTTACGTCACATGCACACGATGCGTATTACGTGCGGTTTTGCCATGTGGACATCCCCAGAATACAGGACCAGCAAAGTAAACGTGGCTCCAAGCAATGTCATCTACACGTTGCAGAATTTTCCCGCACATAAATTGACCTGCGGTGCGGATTTTAAATATGAAAAACGAACACTAAATTCTACAGCATAAAATCCTGAGTTGATCAGCGATTTTGATGCAGATTTTTTCCATATCAAATTCTGCAACGTGTGCATGACGCCTGGAGAGAGTCGCTTCATTAGTAGATTCAGCGGATTGTGAACCCTCACTTGTAAATGATGGGGGTTGCAGGCAGAGCTTTGTTATTCCCTTACCACCCCTCCAATGCACATATTTCTTTTTCACACCAGCAACAACTGGTGAACATTTCCATCGCTACCGTCATCGAACTTATGATGCCGCTTTCTAACGCACATGTGATTGGGTCAGCATATGTACTATGATAGAAAAAGTTGGACGAGTAACGTTGTTTTATACATTTAGACTTTGTTATTAATGTAACTATAGCTGCTGCTTTTACTCTCACCTTATCGGTGTCAGTCCTCACTTTTCTACTTGCATTATATTCAGAAAGCAGAAGTCTCCGGATGAAGAAAGATCCAGGTCTCACAATGTGCTCTGCATGGACTTGTGGGGAGATAAAGAAAAAATTGAGCAAGATGATTACATGATATTAAATACCACCCAGTAAAAATGCTACGATTGCAATAGTCTATGGGCCTCCTGGGAAAGACCATTAAAAAATGCAAGTGGAAGGAAACCCATAAAAAGCATTTTATTTCTGAGCGACGGTCCGTGTATTCTGCAGGGAAGACGCACTTGGGTTTTGTGTAAACAGAGGAATGAGCTGCAGGGCGGAGGGACCGCAGATTTCTGCCGACATCATCACTCACAGCACAGGGTCATGAGGTAGCACCAAACATGGACAAAACCATCCAGGAAACCTCAGGAACAGTCCAAGATTAGCAGGGAGCAGAGACCCCGACTGATCGGCCTCAGTGCTACACCAGGCGGCCTAATCTGGGCTCCTGTTTCCCATGGGAAAAAATACCTTCCTAGGGAAAGTAATGCCTGTGCAGAGTTTGCGGGTGACTGTACGAGATAAAGCCTGGAAGATACAAGTCACTAATATTATTAATGTGAGGAGGCGTTATCTGTGACCCGTGACACTGACATTAAGAGAAAGGCGAGGAATCTTCTATACATATAACTTTACAGGTCTTATATAAAATTCATCTCTATAAGCAGCAGTCGCTGTAAACATACATGACATTACTTACCAGCAGAATAGTGAGTGCAGCTCTGGAGTATAATACAGGATATAACTCAGGATCAGTACAGGATAAGTAATGTATGTACACAGTGACTCCACCAGCAGAATAGTGAGTGCAGCTCTGGAGTATAATACAGGATAAAACTGAGGATCAGTACAGGATAAGTAATGTAATGTATGTACACAGTGACTCAACCAGCAGAATAGTGAGTGCAGCTCTGGAGTATAATACAGGATATAACTCAGGATCACTACAGGATAAGTAATGTAATGTATGTACACAGTGACTCCACCAGCAGAATAGTGAGTGCAGCTCTGGAGTATAATACAGGATATAACTCAGGATCAGTACAGGATAAGTAATGTATGTACACAGTGACTCCACCAGCAGAATAGTGAGTGCAGCTCTGGAGTATAATACAGGATAAAACTGAGGATCAGTACAGGATAAGTAATGTAATGTATGTACACAGTGACTCAACCAGCAGAATAGTGAGTGCAGCTCTGGAGTATAATACAGGATATAACTCAGGATCACTACAGGATAAGTAATGTAATGTATGTACACAGTGACTCCACCAGCAGAATAGTGAGTGCAGCTCTGGAGTATAATACAGGATATAACTCAGGATCACTACAGGATAAGTAATGTAATGTATGTACACAGTGACTCCACCAGCAGAATAGTGAATGCAGCTCTGGAGTATAATACAGGATGTAACTCAGGATCAGTACAGGATAAGTAATGTAATGTATGTACACAGTGACTCAACCAGCAGAATAGTGAGTGCAGCTCTGGAGTATAATACAGGATGTAACTCAGGATCACTACAGGATAAGTAATGTAATGTATGTACACAGTGACTCCACCAGCAGAATAGTGAGTGCAGCTCTGGAGTATAATACAGGATGTAACTCAGGATCAGTACAGGATAAGTAATGTAATGTATGTACACAGTGACTCCACCAGCAGAATAGTGAGTACAGCTCTGGAGTATAATACAGGATATAACTCAGGATCAGTACAGGATAAGTAATGTAATGTATGTACACAGAGACTCAACGAGCAGAATAGTGAGTGCAGCTCTGGAGTATAATACAGGATATAACTCAGGATCAGTACAGGATCAGTAATGTAATGTATGTACATAGTGACCCCACCAGCAGAATAGTGAGTGCAGCTCTGGAGTATAATACAGGATATAACTCAGTCCAATTACAGGAGAAGTAATGTAAGCTATGTGTAGTTGGGGGAATCCAGTGACCAACATCATTCAGTCACAGCTTGATGTGTGCAGGACAAGCTGTCACATAAGAAAATCCTTAAAACATGTAATGAATAATATAAAGTCACTCAGAAACCCTTGAGGCTCTTGTCCCAGAGAAGGACACATCTGCAGTTCTATATATGGATCAGTGATTCCTTGGCAGGAGCAGCAGGAAACATTGAGGAAGCATTGGAAGTAAAAGCGGTTATATTCATTTTTGTGAAGGGCAGAAAAAAAGATTTCCGTAAATGTGAAGGAATTGCTCAGAGACAAAACTGAATATACCAAAATTATCTTGGAAACGCAGTTTACATTACATTATAGAACCCTAGTAACAGGTGTCATGTGACACTAGTGACATCACTGCTCTATTGATGCATCATACAGGAGTGACATCACTGCTCTGCAGATGTAATATCACACTGGTGTGACATCACTGCTATATTGATATATCAGACAGGAGTGACATCCCCGCTATACTGATAAAATATCACACAGGAGTGACATCAGTGATATACCGATATATTACACAGGAGTGACATCACTGATTAACAAATCTAATATCACACAGGAGTGACATCACAGCTCTACATATATAATATCACACAGGAGTGACATCACCGCTCTACATATATAATATCACACAGGAGTGACATCACTGCTCTACATATATAATATCACAAGGGAGTGACATTGCTGCTATACTGAGATAATATTACACAGGCGTGACATCACTGATATACTGATATATTACACAGGAGTGACATCCCTGCTCTATTGTTATATCACACAAAAGTGACATCACTGCTCTACAATTATAATTGCAGAGCAGTGATAATTATAATATCACACAGGAGTGACATCACTGATCTACAAATATAATATCACACAGGTGTGACATCTCAGCTCCATTGATGTATCACACAGGAATGACATCACTGCTCTGCAGAAGTAATATCACACTGGTGTGACATCACTGCTATATTGATATATCAGACAGGAGTGACATCCCCGCTATACTGATATAATATCACACAGGAGTGACATCACTGCTCTACTGATATAATATCACACAGGAGTGACATCACTGATATATTACACAGGAGTGACATCACTGATCAACAAATCTAATATCACACAGGAGTGACATCACCGCTCTACTGATATAATATCACACAGAAGTGACATCACTGCTCTACATATATAATATCACAAGGGAGTGACATTGCTGCTATACTGATATAAAATCACACAGGCGTGACATCACTGATATATTACACAGATATACTGATATATTACACAGGA
Organism: Rhinoderma darwinii; assembly: GCF_050947455.1. Taxonomy (NCBI): domain Eukaryota; kingdom Metazoa; phylum Chordata; class Amphibia; order Anura; family Rhinodermatidae; genus Rhinoderma; species Rhinoderma darwinii. The sequence continues at coordinate 1,689,044 of NC_134694.1, forward strand.
GTGACATCACTGCTCTATTGTTATATCACACAAAAGTGACATCACTGCTCTACAATTATAATATCACACAGCATTGACATCACTGATCTACAAATATAATATCACACTGGCGTGACATCACTGCTGTACAATTATAATATCACACAGGAGTGACATCACTGATCTACAAATATAATAATCACACAGGTGTGACATCTCTGCTTTATTGATGTATCACACGGGAGTGACATCACTGCTCTGCAGATGTAATATCACACTGGTGTGACATCACAGCTATATTGATATAATATCATACAGGAGTGACATCACTGCTCTACAAATATATCACAAGGGAGTGACATTGCTGCTATACTGATATATCACACAGGCGTGACATTGCTGCTATACTGATATATCACACAGGCGTGACATTGCTGCTATACTGATATATCACACAGGCGTGACATCACTGATATATTACACAGATATACTGATATATTACACAGGAGTGACATCACTGATCTACAAATATAATATCACACAGAAGTGACATCACTGCTCTATTGATATATGACAGGTGTGACATCACTGCTATACTGAAATATTCTCACAGGAGTGACATCACGGCTCTATATATAAAATGACATGTGTGACATCACTGCTTTAGGCTACATTTACACAAGCGCAGTGTGTTGCTTTATGCATCAGTGTGTTTTGCGAGTGGCATGCGTTTTTCACGCACTCGCAAAGCACATTTTTTATTTTTTTCGATTTAATTGACGCGCAAATTCCGCACCGCACATGGATGTGCATCTGTGTGCGGTGCGTGGTTTTCATGCACCCAATGACTTTAATGGGCGAGTAGGTGCGTGAAAACGCACCAATATAGGACATGCAGTGAGTTTCACGCAGCAGATTCTCGCTGTGTGAAAACGCACGCATGTGTGAATGGCTTCATTGAAATCCATGGGTCCGTGTGCGGTGCGTGATTTCCATGCGCAGCACACGGACGTTATTCACGCTAGTGTGAATGGGCCCTTATTGATATATCACACAGGAGTGACATCACTGCTCTGCAAATATATCCGACAGGAGTGACATCACTGCTCTACAAATATATTAATCACACAGGAGTGACATCACTGCTCTGCATATATATTATCACACAGGAGTGCCATCACTGCCCTGCTGATGACATATGAGTGACATCACTGCTCTACAAATATAATATCACAGGAGTGACATCACTGCTCTGCAGATATATTATCACACAGGAGTGACATCACTGCTCCGATGATATATTATCACACAGGAGTGACATCACTGCTCTGCAGATATATTATCACACAGGAGTGACATCACTGCTCCGATATATTATCACACAGGAGTGACATCACTGCTCTGCAGATATATTATCACACAGGAGTGACATCACTGCTCTGCAGATTTATTATCACACAGGAGTGACATCACTGCTCTGCAGATATATTATCACACAGGAGTGACATCACTGCTCTGCAGATTTATTATCACACAGGAGTGACATCACTGCTCTGCAGATATATTATCACACAGGAGTGACATCACTGCTCTGTAGATATATTATCACACAGGAGTGACATCACTGCTCTGCAGATATATTATCACACAGGAGTGACATCACTGCTCTGTAGATATATTATCACACAGGAGTGACATCACTGCTCTGCAGATATATTATCACACAGGAGTGACATCCCTGCTCTGCAGATATATTATCACACAGGAGTGACATCACTGCTCCGATGATATATTATCACACAGGAGTGACATCACTGCTCTGCAGATATATTATCACACAGGAGTGACATCACTGCTCTGCAGATATATTATCACACAGGAGTGACATCACTGCTCTGCAGATTTATTATCACACAGGAGTGACATCACTGCTCTGCAGATATATTATCACACAGGAGTGACATCACTGCTCTGCAGATTTATTATCACACAGGAGTGACATCACTGCTCTGCAGATATATTATCACACAGGAGTGACATCACTGCTCTGTAGATATATTATCACACAGGAGTGACATCACTGCTCTGCAGATATATTATCACACAGGAGTGACATCACTGCTCTGTAGATATATTATCACACAGGAGTGACATCACTGCTCTGCAGATATATTATCACACAGGAGTGACATCCCTGCTCTGCAGATATATTATCACACAGGAGTGACATCACTGCTCCGATGATATATTATCACACAGGAGTGACATCACTGCTCTGCAGATATATTATCACACAGGAGTGACATCACTGCTCTGCAGATATATTATCACACAGGAGTGACATCACTGCTCTGCAGATTTATTATCACACAGGAGTGACATCACTGCTCTGCAGATATATTATCACACAGGAGTGACATCACTGCTCTGCAGATATATTATCACACAGGAGTGACATCACTGCTCTGCAGATATATTATCACACAGGAGTGACATCACTGCTCTGCAGATATATTATCACACAGGAGTGACATCACTGCTCCGATGATATATTATCACACAGGAGTGACATCACTGCTCTGCAGATATATTATCACACAGGAGTGACATCCCTGCTCTGCAGATATATTATCACACAGGAGTGACATCACTGCTCTGCAGATATATTATCACACAGGAGTGACATCACTGCTCCGATATATTATCACACAGGAGTGACATCACTGCTCTGCAGATATATTATCACACAGGAGTGACATCCCTGCTCTGTAGATATATTATCACACAGGAGTGACATCACTGCTCTGTAGATATATTATCACACAGGAGTGACATCACTGCTCTGTAGATATATTATCACACAGGAGTGACATCACTGCTCTGTAGATATATTATCACACAGGAGTGACATCACTGCTCTGTAGATATATTATCACACAGGAGTGACATCACTGCTCTGCAGATATATTATCACACAGGAGTGACATCACTGCTCTGTAGATATATTATCACACAGGAGTGACATCACTGCTCTGCAGATATATTATCACACAGGAGTGACATCACTGCTCTGTAGATATATTATCACACAGGAGTGACATCACTGCTCTGCAGATATATTATCACACAGGAGTGACATCACTGCTCTGTAGATATATTATCACACAGGAGTGACATCACTGCTCTGTAGATATATTATCACACAGGAGTGACATCACTGCTCTGTAGATATATTATCACACAGGAGTGACATCACTGCTCTGTAGATATATTATCACACAGGAGTGACATCACTGCTCTGCAGATATATTATCACACAGGAGTGACATCACAGCTCTGCAGATATATTATCACACAGGAGTGACATCACTGCTCTGCAGATATATTATCACACAGGAGTGACATCACTGCTCTGTAGATATATTATCACACAGGAGTGACATCACTGCTCTGTAGATATATTATCACACAGGAGTGACATCCCTGCTCTGGAGATATATTATCACACAGGAGTGACATCACTGCTCTGCAGATATATTATCACACAGGAGTGACATCACATTTGTGTTTAGGTTTCACTCAATAGTTCGCCAAACCCTTAGTCAATTGTTTCAGCTGACTAAACTGTGTGATCGGGGTAATGGTCTAATGTTAATAACTGAAGGATTGTGAGGGGTCCTGGCAGTGAGATCCACAGTGATTAACTGGTCACAAAAGGGGCAACCCCTGGAAAAAGATAAGGAGAAGTCAAAATGTAACCCCTATATAAAGCAAAGTATAATATCATTTGGGTATGTTCACACGGCCAAATTTCAGACGTATATGAGGCGTATTATGCCTCGTTTTACGTCTGAAAATACGGCTCCAATACGTCGGCAAACATCTGCCCATTCATTTGAATGGGTTTGCCGACGTACTGTGCAGACGACCTGTAATTTACGCGTCGTCGTTTGACAGCTGTCAAACGACGACGCGTAAAAATACAGCCTCGTCAAAAGAAGTGCAGGACACTTATATACATTATATGCAGGACACTTATATACATTATATGCAGGACACTTATATACAGGACACTTATATACATTATATGCAGGACACTTATATACATTATATGCGGGACACTTATATACAGGACACTTATATACATTATATGCAGGACACTTATATACAGGACACTTATATACATTATATGCGGGACACTTATATACAGGACACTTATATACAGGACACTTATATACAGGACACTTATATACATTATATGCAGGACACTTATATACAGGACACTTATATACATTATATGCAGGACACTTATATACAGGACACTTATATACATTATATGCAGGACACTTATATACAGGACACTTATATACATTATATGCGGGACACTTATATACAGGACACTTATATACAGGACACTTATATACAGGACACTTATATACATTATATGCGGGACACTTATATACAGGACACTTATATACATTATATGCAGGACACTTATATACAGGACACTTATATACATTATATGCAGGACACTTATATACAGGACACTTATATACATTATATGCAGGACACTTATATACAGGACACTTATATACATTATATGCAGGACACTTATATACAGGACACTTATATACAGGACACTTATATACAGGACACTTATATACATTATATACAGGACACTTATATACAGGACACTTATATACATTATATGCAGGACACTTATATACAGGACACTTATATACATTATATGCAGGACACTTATATACAGGACACTTATATACATTATATGCAGGACACTTATATACAGGACACTTATATACATTATATGCAGGACACTTATATACAGGACACTTATATACATTATATGCAGGACACTTATATACAGGACACTTATATACATTATATGCAGGACACTTATATACAGGACACTTATATACATTATATGCAGGACACTTATATACAGGACACTTATATACATTATATGCAGGACACTTATATACAGGACACTTATATACATTATATGCAGGACACTTATATACAGGACACTTATATACATTATGTGCAGGACACTTATATACAGGACACTTATATACATTATATGCAGGACACTTATATACAGGACACTTATATACATTATATGCAGGACACTTATATACATTATATACAGGACACTTATATACATTATATGCAGGACACTTATATACATTATATACAGGACACTTATATACATTATATGCAGGACACTTATATACATTATATGCAGGACACTTATATACATTATATGCAGGACACTTCTTTGGACGTTTTTGGAGCTGTTTTCTCATAGACTCCAATGAAAACAGCTCCAAAAATGGACGTAAAAAACGCCGCGAAAAATGCGAGTTGGTAAAAAAACGTCTGAAAAGCAGGGTCTGTTTTCCCTTGAAAACAGCTCTGGATTTTCAGACGTTTTTGTTGACTACGTGTGAACATACCCTAAATGTTTCAATTTCTCATCATTTTCAACATCTCTGCTTTAATGAGCGGTGTTCCTGTCTCAGTTGGATATAATCAGAACGGGGTTTCCTCAATTCACTTACAGCAAGAAGAGATCTTAAAATTACAACAAAATATAGGGAAAGCTAGAGAACTTTGAATAAAACAAGGATTAAGACTGAACTAATAAAAAAAAGTGTCCAATTGTAATAATTATTTGTAATATTTGTAGCGCTCTCGGTTATACCGGATGAAGCGCGGGACCCAGTACTGGTGACGCAGGCATCAGGCCAACAACAGCTCCGTCCTTTACCTCCCTTCGGTAAATGAGATCAGTCAATGAGGTAGAGGCCACATCACACCTCAATCACGACTGCGGGGCGTAGATCACAGACGCAGTGTTGTTACGGATTCTAATCATTGGGTCGAATATATATCATAGATTAATTTTAGCATCACTGTGCCGTCCCACAATCCTCTGCTCTGATATACTGTGCCCTATCTGGGAGCAGCCTATAGCTCTGTTCATCCTAATCTGCCTGGTTCATGAATAGAATGCCAGATCTCCAGTTAGACTGACACATTCTGTATGTGGCCCCATTCACATCACCTTTTTAGTGTACGTTTAATGTACAGGGTGGGCCATTTATATGGATACACCTAAATAAAATGGGAATGGTTGGTGATATTAACTTCCTGTTTGCGGCACATTAGTATATGGGAGGGGGGAAACTTTTCAAGCTGGGTGTTGACCATGGCGGCCATTTTGAAGTCGGCCATTTTGTATCCAACTTTAGTTTTGTCAATGGGAAGAGGGTCATGTGACACATCAAACTTATCGAGAATTTCACAAGAAAAACAATGGTGTGCTTGGTTTTAACGTTACTTTATTCTTTCATGAGTTATTTATGTCATTATGGGTGTCAGGTCCGAGCATTCCTAGATGAACAGTTTCCTGGAAAGTTGGTCGTCGTGGGCCAGTTAAATGGCCCCCTAGGTCTCCCGATCTGACCCCCTTAGACTTTTATCTTTGGGGTCATCTGAAGGCAATTGTCTATGCTGTGAAGATACGAGATACTGGAAGCCTGTGCTAGCATTTCTTCTGCGGTGTTGCTATCAGTGTGTGAAGAATGGGAGAAGAGGGCGGCATTGACAATCCAACACAATGGGCAGCACTTTGAACACATTTTATAAGTGGTCAGAAACTTGTAAATAACTCATGAAAGAATAAAGTAACGGTAAAACCAAGCACACCATTGTTTTTCTTGTGAAATTCTCGATAAGTTTGATGTGTCACATGATCCTCTTCCCATTGACAAAACTAAAGTTGGATACAAAATGGCCGACTTCAAAATGGCCGCCATGGTCAACACCCAGCTTGAAAAGTTTCCCCCCTCCCATATACTAATGTGCCACAAACAGGAAGTTAATATCACCAACCATTCCCATTTTATTTAGGTGTATCCATATAAATGGCCCACCCTGTATATAGAGGCCATTCTGCAAAAAAGAGCTTACCACGCGTATAATACAGAAGCCTATGGGCGATAGATGCCACGGTATGCCGATACAGTGTCATCCGGCAGAGGTGTAGATCAGTCCATACACCCGATGTATACCTCCAACGTACAGGAAACGTAGCGCTGAATAGACCGGACTCCGGAGCGGCTGAACAGGAGATCACGAGGCTCACACACGACTATGAGGAGAGATTTCCATTTGCAGAACAGTTTTCTTATTTTAGGGAAATTGTATATAAATGAAGTGACGCAATTAATCTAATGTCTCCATCACAGGACGGTCCATCCCCTCCCCCGTCACGGCCGCGCTGCGTCACAGTAACATAAACATTATTGTTGGAGATGGGGCCGGAGATTTGTAAAAACACAAAGTGACAGAAAAAGCAGAAAACGTCCAATAAAAATGTTTACTCAAATCTGTGTGGAAATTGTCTAGACGTCCGGACCGCTACTGGACGTCCTGATCCCGCTCCTTCCATTACTGGGATAAGCGGCATCGAGCAGCCGCTGTCATCTTATTTGTGGTGATGGGAAGCAGAGAGGACGCTGGAGCCGTGGGACTGGGGGAAGGGCACGAGGAGGAAACCTGGGGTAACAACTCTACGACCAATGCCCAAGATTAATGACATCCGCCATCCCAAGAACAACAACAGGGAAATTAGGCAAGAAACAGCCATTTAACAATTGAAATTCCTGAGGGGGGGGGGGGGGGAAGGGGTCCGAGATGAAAAGTCCCTTAAAAAACAAACAAAGCCTTCTGACCAGTGACGGATGACATGGATACAGGAATATTCTCTTACGTCACCAGCAGAGCGGCTGATTCCACGCATGACTTTGAGGGAAGATTCACCACTTTATCTCCACATCACTTCATTCTCCGCTTGTTAACATCTTCCCATCATTCATCCAGGCTCAGGCGCTGTTCACACTTGTGTCGTGACAGAACCCCCGACTCTTCTGCATCTGTTGTATGAAGGAAAAGGGGGGGGGGGGGGTGTCGTCCGGGATTGTCGCAGCGTCTGTCTGACGGAATAAGTAATAAGAGCCTGACGCAAATCTCAACCGAGCCTAAAACACGCAGATTAAAGACACCCGACATGTCGCGTCGTTGTACGTCCTCCCGGGGGCCGCTACGTGCCACTAGACTTAGATACACAGGGTAAGCAGACTATCTCACAAGGCTGGATTAGATACAGCGGCTCAGCAGACGGTATCACACATGATAGGATTAGATACACGGCTCAGCAGACAGTATCACACATGATAGGATTAGATACAGCGGCTCAGCAGACAGTATCACACATGATGGGATTAGATACACAGTTCAGCAGACAGAATCACACATGATGGGATTAGATACACGGCTCAGCAGACAGTATCACACATGACAGGATTAGATACACGGCTCAGCAGACAGTATCACACATGATGGGATTAGATACACGGCTCAGCAGAAAGTATCACACTTAAGATTAGATACGGCGACTCAGCCAACAGTATAACACAATAGGATTGGATAGTGGTTCAGCACAGTTTCATATATAATTGACCTAGACACACATCTTGGCAAGCAGTATCACACATTAGGCTTAGATACAGTTGTTTAGCATCCAGTATCACACGATAGGCTTAGATACAGCGGTTTAACAGACAGTATCACATGAGAGGCTTAGATACAGGGCTTTAACAGACAGTATCACACATTAAGCATAGATACAGCATTTTAGCAGACAGTATCACATGAGGCTTAGATACAGCGGTTTAGCAGACAGTATTACACGATAGGCTTAGATACAGCTGTTTAGCATCCAGTATCACACGATAGGCTTAGATACAGCAGTTTAGCAGACAGTATTACACGATAGGCTTAGATACAGCAGTTTAGCAGACAGTATTACACGATAGGCTTAGATACAGCGGTTTAGCAGACAGTATTACACGATAGGATTAGATACAGCGGTTTAGCAGACAGTATCACACGATAGGATTAGATACAGCGGTTTAGCAGACAGTATTACACGATAGGCTTAGATACAGCGGTTTAGCAGACAGTATTACACGATAGGCTTAGATACAGCGGTTTAGCAGACATTATTACACGATAGGCTTAGATACAGCGGTTTAGCAGACAGTATTACACGATAGGCTTAGATACAGCGGTTTAGCAGACAGTATTACACGATAGGCTTAGATACAGCGGTTTAGCAGACAGTATTACACGATAGGCTTAGATACAGCGGTTTAGCAGACAGTATCACACAAGAGGCTTAGATACAGCGGCTCGGCTGCACATCATCTCGTTATATTGATATAGTATCTCTGGATATTTATTCTTCGTAGGTGCGTCTTCTGTAAATGATTTTCACAAATCTGCAGAGAGCAGGATTTCCCAGGCGTGCGCGGCGCAGGATGTGTGTTATCAGACCTTTCGCACTAAAACGTTCAAATCATCGGAGCACAAAAGAATAACACGGCTGCTGCGATTCGTCCGCCCTGTGAGGTGAAGCGTAGACTGGGTCAGAGGTTTGTCGCAGCCGCCATGTACACCCCTCCCCCTACAGGTGCTCGCTCGATTCGCACCAGGAGTCGAGTGTTGAAAATCGAGATTATTGTGATTTCGTCTCCACCACGATGTTTATTAGGGCAGACGAGGTATTTACAGCGCACCCGCAGCGCGGACGTTGTGCAATGTTTCACCCTGTGCCACCCGGAGGTCATGGACACATCATTACCGGGCGTCCGGGTAAAACAAAGGAAATATAAAAAAAAAAAAAGAGCTAAAATATGTAAAAATAGTGCAAATCAGCGCTGGGTCTATGAGGCGATGCTCAGGCCCCTATAGAATGATATAGAAGCGGAGCCGGCCTGCTGGTTCTGGAAAAGCTGTGCACCAGACACTATAACTCCACAGGGGCTGTCACACAGCTTTCCCGGACCCCTGAAGAGCACATCTTCCTGGTTGTGCAGTGTTGACCCTTCATTCCCCACATCCCTGCAGAGTTGGGAACATCTGCTATTTAACAGTTTAGGAAAGCTGGGTGACAACCACTGTGGTAGCCATACTGGTGGCCATATCAGTTATCACCCAGCTTCCCTAGAATCCTGCAAGACAAATCTGTCTAAATATGGAATGACCTGGGAGCAGAGGATGCGTTATTATGTGACGGACTGGTTTGTGCTATATTAGTTGTCATCCAGCTTTCCCAGGAACAGATACTATATACCCGAGAATGAACGTCCCCTATGACCATGTGACAGGAGGACGGCTCCAGCAGGGATGATAGGAGGTAATCAGGTCAATAATTGCAGTATTAGGATGATGAGAGTAGGTGTGTACACAGAATTCACACTGATCCTTCTCTTCTTGGCTGGTAATTTCAGGGGTCGGTCTTATTAAGTTGTGACTCGTTCTCTTTCGCCGCTATAAGTCACGTCCTTGATCCTCCATTCCAGAGGAGATGAAAGGTTTAATCTGGTGACTCCGGGGTCCTGGGAAAAGCGGCTAATGCTGATTACAGCGGGGCGCGTGCTCCTGGATATGGGCACAATCCACAGCTAAACTTTCCAAGACCTTTACTACAGGTGACAGCTCTGGTCCGCACCTGCCTGTCCCCACCACGGCGGACGACCTGGCGAGCAATGCAACATAATCATTAGGAAGAAATCACGTGCGGATATATGGAGAGCTGCGAATGGTTTCCAAGGACAGCGGAGGATCATAAATGATGGATCAATAACAATAATATTTATGTCTATGGTCACTTTACTTATTGGACAGTGGAAGGAAATTACAGCCCTTCATAGACTGTACACTATTATTATACACCATGACATCATCATTGTACATCATTATACATTATGACATCAGGATTATATATTATGACATCATTATGAAATAAATATTAGAGATTATTACATCTGACATTATTATTATTTATTATGATCTTTATTCTGAAGTTGGAATTTGTTGACATTGATATAGGTGAAACTTTCCATGTATTTGACCCCAGAGGTGTTTCTAGTTTTATGTGGAAGAAGGTGGGGGGGGGGGGGGGCAGCAGTGCGGCCTGTGATCAGATCGTTATGTGATACACGTCCTGTTACCGAAATAGAACAGGAAGCGGGAAGGAAAAAAAAAACTTCCCGTCCAGAGTATTTGTGGGACATAAACAAGGGGACGTACACCGATCACGCATCTTCTACGCAGCATCTCATATCGAATATGCATCGCTTTATACCCAGCGCCTTACACCTCTTCTACAGGAGATCTTATACCAGACCATAGGTGATCTGCCCAGTTCAGGGTCTCTGTGTTTCCAGACAGATTTCCTGTCCCGGAGTCATCAGGTTGCCACATCTTTGAAAGCCATAATAACGGCCATGCTGGTGGTCGCTTTTCCAGAATCAAAAAAGTGAATAGAAGTCAGAAAAGGAGGATTGTAGCACTTCTATATGCTGCGTCCTATTACGAGGACACTCACACACAGTGCCCAGGGCACTATTCTGCGGAGCACATGGCATAATGGGTGCTATTCCCTAACACAAGTGTCCCACTGTCCCGGGCAGCCGGAGACATGCGTGAATCTGTGTAATGAATGCCCAGGGTACGTTGTCCTCATGTGACCGCCTATGGTTTCTCCAGTCTGCTCTTATATAATAGTTTGTGGTTAGTTGCCAATCACAAGACGCTGCTCCTTCTCTTTTCACTTTGGGTGTTATTAAATACATTTTATGAATCAATCGTTTTTGGTTAACACGGCGGCAGCCAAAGGAGTCAGACTGGGTGGCTGTAGGGGCCCAATAGGCCTCTCCCCAAAGAGAAATGAGACCCCACAACGCTAAGCCTGAAGCTGCTCGTACGACAGATTACTGTCCACTCGTGTCAATAGTTGATGTTCAGCCAATCACCAGCTTTGCTTCTCCCATTAAGTGATGTCATCATAACCAGCTCAGTGATGTCACAGGACTCCCAAAACGTTATTTTTCAGCCAGTGTCCCACTAGCAGCATCACAGGGACCTATGATGCCGTGTATCGGAGCACTCTCTTGTACATAAGCAGGACAGGTTCTCCATTCCTGGATGTAAAGAACAAATTTTTTTCCATTTACAGACAGCAAGCAGAGATCTTGACAATGGTGATCATTATTTATGTAAAAGTGTAGAACCCCTTTCATTTCAACATCTGTCATCTTTTTGAGGTCTCATTAGACGACTTCCCCGACAAGCGGTTCAGTCTCAGCCGGCTGATGAAACATGAACCCCCGGAGCCGTCGTATTTACTGCCATCCGAAGACTTTGATCTTTCAGTCCTGGAATATGACACAATAAGTGAGTCCGTCCAGAGCCGGCAGCGAGAGCCTGGTGGACTGGTGCCATAATCACACAGTAGTACATTGAGGAGCGGACAAAGATCCATCCAAACTATTATACCTGAGAGGAGGGCCGCGCTGGCAGATCTCTGGCTGGGGATAAGTGATCTGTCCTGGCCTCCTATCAGTTATTCATTCTGGTGGAGGAAACTGTGTATGTAAAAAGATTCTCCCTGGTAAGATACGCCACCGTAATCACCTCTTCCGCTCTACGTATACAGACAGTGGCATAGCTATAGGGGTTGTAAAACGTTACTATTATAAACGGGGGGCTGCATCAAGGGGCGTTCGCAAGGAACTCTGTCACCCAAAAGAGCAGCAGCGTTATAAGGGAGCAGTGCGGAGCTACGATAACAAAGGATGCTAATTACACAATGATGACATCACAACGCAGTGTGAGGTCATGCATTGTAGTAGTATGTGATGTCATTGCCAGTCAGGTTATAGGCCCTGGTAAAGCTTCTGGACGAGGGTTATATGGCAATGGTTTCACAATGCAACTGCTAAGAAAAACCCATAGCATTTGATGGAAATGGGATTGCATGTGACCAACCTGATGTACCTGTGGCTGTAGCATCCAAATTTATTCGCTTACACAAGTGATCTCGAATTGGCGAAGATCATATATATGGGCCATGCAATTCTTGTTGTGTGACTTCATACATGTTAGACTCCCCTATACATTACATTGGAGACACAGAAAGCCGGCAGGGTATGGGGAGGCACCTGGCGCCCCAAGTCTGGTAAAGGCCTCAGCAGACGCTCATCACTGGCAGCATCAGGATGTCACATCAAAGCTCTGCAGGAAAGAACTACAGCCTGGCGCTGCCATCATGTGCTGGTGACAGGGAATGGATTGTGGGAACAATCAGTCAGCTCCGTGGCGCTCACACAAAGCCCTCTCTATGGTTCAAGCAAGGGGAGGGGGGCAGAGATTAGGGAAACAAATATTAACCAAGTGCCAGGTCAAGTCCGTTAACCCTCGGGCTGCTAGAGCCACAGCGGGTGAGTTCCAATATAACAGAGCCGTCCTTAATACTGGAGCATAAAGGGTTAATCCCAATTTTTGGAATTCTGCAAATCCAAATGGTCCCTCATACGGCCAGAACTGCTGGTTTGTAGCATTATAGATACAACCACATATGTAGGGGGATCACGTTACGTTGTGTGTGCGTTATGGCGGCATGGCTGGGGGAAATGATGGGTTCTGTCACGTATATTTAAGCTGACCGTTTCGGTGGTGTGAACGTCTATAGGACTGGTGCGGCCGGTGGTAGGTGTACGTCAACCGACTGCGGTAATGCGAGGATGCCTGCTGTAAAATGTCCACATTGCTGGTGCTATGCAAATAGGAAATGATACAATTATTAATGACTTGTATGGAGGACAATGTATCCAATAAGGGAACTCCACCCAAAACGGAAAACTATGGCTGTGGACTAGATACGGCGGGTGTCTGAGATCAGAATCAGTTCAGGTCGCAGCGGACCGATCTCCACCTGTCAGGCTTCTAGGGTAAGTTTACTTTATAGGACGTGGAACAACAAATACAATCTTATGAAATATACTCCCCGATCCCCCAGATTTTCCTCCGCAAGATATTTTTGCAAATTGTTTTCCACACACAATGCAAAATCTTATCCACACGGCAATTCATACAGAGATTCATTCACGCCTGCGCTAAAAAAAAAAGGACAACTCTTATAGGCGGTCATCACACAGGTAGGACGCTCTATGTGGAGATTTCACCAGCGCTCAGTTACAAGTGGAGTAATCTCAAGGCAGGGAATCTGTGGTTCAGGTGCTCTACAGGACCCCTTTGTTTTGGGATGTGGACCCATCATTCTATATGTATGAGGCTGAAATAGCCCCTTAGTAATATGACTGTGCACGCACGGATACAGAGGACGCATCCTTTAAGGGATCAATGAGTCTGGGATGCGTTTCCTGCATTTCAGTAATAGAAAACTCAATGGCAGACTCCAGGATTTGTACAGTCTGCCCCGCAGCAGTGAAGCGTGCCTCAGAAACCCACAAAAGTCCTTCTATCCCACTAGACGTGCAGATCCCTTCAAGCAAAGGGGGTTAAACTATTTATCTGCACAAATCCCCCCCCCCCCCCCACACACAGGGCAGAGGGGACCAGTGATTGATGGCGAACACATACTCCACAGTTTACAAGACAATAGTTGGCGTTCGTGTGGGGAGAGAGGAAAACCCTACAGACAAAGCTGAGCGGCCCGGCTGTATGCTCCAGACTTCACTGCTGCGTGGACGGCACAGGATCTTCTCCAAAAACTCAAGAAAGGAGCAAACCTGGAGACGTTTTACACGTCCCGCCATTAAAAAAAGATTTTAATTAAACGTATAAGAAATCAGTGCTGGGAGGACGCAGTGGTCAAAGTATCTATTATCTAAACAGAAACTACAGAAAACAAAAGCAGTGACTGATGTAAAGACAACACTTACCATAAAGCAAGTCACCAGAGCAAGCTCTATGCAGGCACTGAACAAGCAGGGAATGCCAGAAGATTTCAGCTCTGGGGTATAATACAGGATGCAACTCAGGATCAGTACAGGATAAGTAATGTAATGTATGTACACAGTGACTCCACCAGCAGAATAGTGAGTGCAGCTCTGGAGTATAATACAGGATGTAACTCAGGATCAGTACAGGATAAGTAATGTAATGTATATACACAGTGACTCCACCAGCAGAATAGTGAGTGCAGCTCTGGAGTATAATACAGGATGTAACTCAGGATCAGTACAGGATAAGTAATGTAATGTATGTACACAGTGACTCCACCAGCAGAATAGTGAGTGCAGCTCTGGAGTATAATACAGGATGTAACTCAGGATCAGTACAGGATAAGTAATGTAATGTATGTACACAGTGACTCCACCAGCAGAATAGTGAGTGCAGCTCTGGAGTATAATACAGGATGCAACTCAGGATCAGTACAGGATAAGTAACGTATATACACAGTGACTACACCAGAAGAATAGTGAGCGCAGCTCTGGAGTATAATACAGGATGTAACTCAGGATCAGTACAGGATAAGTAATGCAATGTATGTACACAGTGACTACACCAGCAGAATAGTGAGTGCAGCTCTGGAGTATAATACAGGATGTAACTCAGGATCAGTACAGGATAAGTAATGTAATGTATGTACACAGTGACTCCACCAGCAGAATAGTGAGTGCAGCTCTGGAGTATAATACAGGATGTAACTCAGGATCAGTACAGGATAAGTAATGTAATGTATGTACACAGTGACTCCACCAGCAGAATAGTGAGTGCAGCTCTGGAGTATAATACAGGATGTAACTCAGGATCAGTACAGGATAAGTAATGTAATGTATGTACACAGTGACTCCACAGCAGAATAGTGAGTGCAGCTCTGGAGTATATTACAGGATGTAACTCAGGATCAGTACAGGATAAGTAATGTAATGTATGTACACAGTGACTCCACCAGCAGAATAGTGAGTGCAGCTCTGGAGTATAATACAGGATATAACTCAGGATCAGTACAGGATAAGTAATGTAATGTATGTACACAGTGACTCCACCAGCAGAATAGTGAGTGCAGCTCTGGAGTATAATACAGGATGTAACTCAGGATCAGTACAGGATAAGTAATGTAATGTATGTACAGTGACTCCACCAGCAGAATAGTGAGTGCAGCTCTGGAGTATAATACAGGATGTAACTCAGGATCAGTACAGGATAAGTAGTGTAATGTATGTACACAGTGACTCCACCAGCAGAATAGTGAGTGCAGCTCTGGAGTATAATACAGGATATAACTCAGGATCAGTACAGGATAAGTAATGTATGTACACAGTGACTCCACCAGCAGAATACGGAGTGCAGCTCTGGAGTATAATACAGGATGTAACTACAGGATGTAACTACAGGATGTAACTACAGGATCCGTACAGGATAAATAATATGACTATATATAAACTGTAACATTGCGCTCAAAGGCGGACGAGGCTTTAAAAGAATGTTAGGGATATTATAAGGCCATTCCCCTATTACTTTATTGACAGAACCTATAATCCAGAGCTACTATTTTCTTTGTTCGTCCACATATTCATCTCTGTGGAATGCACACGCTGCAGTTATTTCATATTATTGATCTTCCGGGTGAATGCTGGGTATACAATGGACTGGCGACACATGGAATGTATCTGGGAATCCCCTATGCGATTCCTGTCCTTACAGACCTGCTTTCTCACTATTCTGCTACATCTATTATAAACCACACCGCCTGGAACATTACCGCTCATCAGAACAAGAATTGTGGGAGGGAAATTTGATATAAATTTTTTAAGCAAATTGTTTATAATGTATCTGGAATGACACCTGTGCAGCTGTGTGTTCTTGTGAGACAGAACGAACGGTAATGCATGTGACTATATTAAACGTTGTAATATTAGGGGAAAGTGGCATCTCCCTCGCCTTCCAGCAGACTGTAGTTCCCCTTTTGTTGATTTTAATATCTTTGTAAATGTTCAGGAACAAATCAGTCTAGAGCAATACAGAAAAGAGGGAGGAGGGGGATGCAGCTGCAATTCCTCTCTGTGTGGCTATATCTGATTGATTCAGAGTGCTGCAGACAGCTGGAAGTACAGAAAAGTTGTGACCGTATACCATCCTCAATTGTGGATAGTAAAAAAACAAAAACGTTTTCCACAGTCTGTGTATTGCCCGGAGGACAAAGGACAAGTCATTATACGGTCCGGATTTGCGGTCCGGTCTCACTGAAATCAAGGTGTGCACGGTCCGTGAATTGCGGACCTCAGCTCTACTGCTCCTTTAGCCTTCTGGTACAATTTACAGTTGAGTGGCAAAGTTTTATTACATTTTTGTAAATATTTAGGAGATGTGAGATTAAGAGGAGCTCCGCAAGTATATATAGATACATACATACACATACACACACATTATATATATATATATATATATATAACCTCAGCTCTCACTTCCCGTAGGGAAAATTTATTCCACAACTACACAACGGCCATTGTGACATATCCTGTGATACAAAGTTTCGCTGCCAAGGAAGTTACAAAACGACGCAACAGAGTAAAGTTTTTGGAGCGAAACAGGATTAAAATGGACTAGTGTACACCCTGGTGTTAAAAGGTAACTCCATCTGAAATACATGACAGAGGTTGTCACAGCCCCTCCCCTTCTTCTAGGAAGCCTTGCACTACGCTCCATTATGGGCACACAGGTCGAGGAGCCAATGACTGCTCCTCTCTCCCTCATCTGTCTAGTGACAAAACACTACACCCAGCTGAAGTGGCTGATAACAGAGAACCAATCCTACTGAGAAGATATTGTACTATGTAGCACATTTATTCAGTATGATCATATAATATATATATTTTCCCCCAGATTCTCACGGCCCCAGGCAGGAGGGAAGTATCCTTCCTTTAGAGTTATGTCAAGGGGAGAGGTCATGGTCTGCGACTGGCTGACGGAGGAAATGCTATTTGAAGGAATCCTTGGATAACGGAAAATCAGCGCTGATCTAGTGATGGAGGTCAAGACGATCTATAGGGGTCAGCACTGGGGATAACAGATTTTTAGGCAGATATTTGGATGGTGTAACTATCTTTGGGCCTAGAGTACTGATCCCGGGGGCCACAACCCATGAGCCAGATCTCTCACAGTTATATTACTCATTAGTATACATTCTAGGTCCCTTATTGTAATATGATAACCAAGTGCTGCAAATAGTCCTGATTTAATGGGACTATGTGATTCCGGACTATCAGGCCTCCCGAACCAGGAATCATGTGACAGGAAGAGACACAATCGGGAATCCTGGATTCCATTCATTCAGCGACTCCTCTAGTCCGGCACTTTTACTACTAAGTTCAGGAGATCCTGAGCTCGAGACTGGTCACCCAGCTTTCCTGGAGCATTACTAGAAAATGCATTACTGAATAACTAGACCGACGCACCATTCAGGACTGTGGGAAATCTGGGTGACTACCCCGGTGAGAGCTAGAATGGCGGCGATGTTGGTTGTCACCCAGCTTTTCTAGAAAGTTAATAAAGTTGGACAGATCTTTTAACAAGTCCGGCAGCTCCAGCGTTGTCGTCTGTGCCGCGTAGAGCTCTCCCTGTGGGATCGGTCAGGGGTTGGGGAGGGGTCTCTTCCTGATTCCCAGGACCTGCAGACTGCTGTCTTTTCATGACACTGGGTAATATATTTATGGGCGCACAGTACAATCATCCGTACACTGAATGGAGGAAGCGAACTCTACAAGTGGAATCCCAGACTGAAAGATAAATAGATTTTTTTTCCTTTTGCATTTAAACAGGAAAAAGCAACAATTCACCACAAGAACAGGGTTAATCTTCAAAGATGGCGCGGCCTCCCCACCTCCCCGAGTCTGCAGCCACAATCAGGCAGGAAATAAACAAGAAGTCTGTTTGTTTCAATTCATAATGAAAAATAAAAGGATTTCCTACAGTTCTGCAGCAATCCCATCGCCTTCTGCTGGTCCTCAGAGGTTCTCAGGCCTCGAGAGACGAGACAAGGGCCAATATAAGACGTATCGCCAGTGACCGTGCCGGAGTGCAGGCGACGCAGCTGCAGAATACTGGAAGAAATGTCACTCCAAAGCGCAAAATCCATCATCTACAAACATTATAGCTTTAATTTCATATTAATAATTAAGAGGAATTCACAATTCATTCTGCATTATTATCACTATTAATATTGATTATATTCTAGGGTTAGTGTTAATAGAGTTAGGGTTACTAAAGTTAGGTTAATGTTAGTAAAAATAAGTTTAAAATCAGGGTCATTAGGGTTAGGGCTAATGTTAGTAAGGTTAGTAAATTAAGGTCAGGGTTAGTAGGGTTAATAAAATTAGGGTTAGTAGGATTAGTATTATTAGGGCTAGTATTATTATGATTAGGCCTAGTAGAGTAAGTAGAGCTAGGGTGAGAAGACCAAGAGTTAGAAGAGCGAGGGCCAGAAGAGCGAGGGCCAGGCGAGCGAGGGCCAGGCGAGCGAGGGCCAGGCGAGCGAGGGCAAGGCGAGCGAGGGCCAGGCGAGCGAGGGCCAGGCGAGCGAGGGCCAGGCGAGCGAGGGCCAGGCGAGCGAGGGCCAGGCGAGCGAGGGCCAGGCGAGCGAGGGCCAGGCGAGCGAGGGCCAGGCGAGCTAGGGTTAACAGAGCTAGGGTTAGCAGAGCGAGTGTTGGCAGAGCGAGTGTTGGCAGAGCGAGTGTTGGCAGAGCGAGTGTTGGCAGAGCGAGGGCCAGAAGAGCGAGGGCCAGAAGAGCGAGGGCCAGAAGAGCTAGGGTTAGCAGAGCTAGGGTTAGCAGAGTGAGTGTTGGCAGAGCTAGGTTCGGCAGAGCGAAGGTTGGCAAAGCGCGAGGGTTGGCAGAGCTAGGTTCGGCAGAGAGCGAGGTTTGGCAGAGAGCGAGGGTTGGCAGAGCTAGGGTTAGTAGAGTGAGTGTTAGCAGAGCTAGGTTTGCCAGAGGTAGTGTTGGTAGATCTAGGGTCGGCAGAGTTAGTAAATTTGAACAGTACAGAAAAAGGCTTAGACCGAAGTTTAAGTCCCATATGAGTTAAACGCAAAATAATTCAGAACTTCGCTGCATCTGTGCTCTGGTGGTGCTCAGAGGGCAAAGCAGCACACAAACTGTATGCATATATTTTCCAATAAAGACCAAAAACCGTAGAACTCACCACTTAAGAAAAAAAACGTTATTATGGTTTTAGGATGAGGAAGGAGTAAGTAGATTTAGTGTTAGTAGAATCAGGGTTAGTAGTGTTAAGGCTAGTAGGGTTAGTGTTAATAGAGCAAAGGCGAGTAGAGTTAGGCTGGGTTCACACGAGCACATTAACGTCCGTAATAGACGGACGTATTTCAGCCGGAAGTCCCGGACCGAACTCAGTGCAGGGAGCCGGGCTCCTAGCATCATAGTT